>NC_057805.1:112876503-113089173 GCF_018294505.1 Triticum aestivum | reverse complement strand
CGAAATCCCAATGTAATACTGAAGGCCAATCGAGTGTCTGAATGACTCCTCGAAGGGATACAAATGAAATAACAATGCCGCAGTCGGGCGTCAAGGCGACACCACATAAAGGGCTTATAATGGAAAATAAATGACAGTGCGTGCCACAGTCGGACGTCTGAGCGACATCACGTAAAGGGCTTATATCAAAAGTAAATAACGAGCGTGCCACAGTCGGACGTCTGAGCGACATCACATAAAGGGCTTATATCAAAAGTAAATGACAAGAGTGCCACAGTCGGACATCTGAGCGACATCACAAAAAGGGCTTATATTTCATAACTTGATATTTCAGCAACTCATGAATTTAAATCATTTCAAGGGAATATTCAGGTACGAGATAAATAAAAGGTTAGTCCATCCACAGGAATAACGTTCAACCGGGTTTACCACTCAAGCCTGTTCACCGGGGATTTCCACGAAAACTGACACAGGGACTGATATGGATATGGATATGCTGGCCATGGTCCTTGACCATGGACATGATGACACGGAAGGATTTGACTCTGCAGAGTTTGTACTCTTAACCACAGCCAACGGATTTCAGTAGTCACAAGGGACTAGTTCCGTTTACGGTGTTTTAGGAGAAACACATCTAACCAGTACACACCCATTCAACGTTCCGATGCCAGGAATCACCCTCGGCAACGTTCAAGAAAAACTTTGAGACGGGGAGGCTACAACCTCACGTAGCATGGGATCAAATTTATACCGCGCGCTCTAAGCGGTGCCCCCCTCTCGGTCCCAACCGGAAACACCCATGCCCCCTAACCGGATGACTGGATTTAATCCAGGGCCATGGAACCCTCATCCCGGCCCCTCTATTTGGTGTGTACAAGGAAAGAGGTTAGCAACTTACTAAACCGTATTCTTTGCAGAAAACATGTGGTAGCACGAAAGGGGAAGAACGATAACGTGGCTCAGTCCATGTTAACGTCGGAGTTTATCAGATGACGTAAGACTGGCATGCTACAACAATACCATCTTACTACCTTTCATGTCACCACATGATCACGTCATCTCTCATCGAAGATCACAGTAACTTCGAAGCACACGGTTAGTTGCCTTGCATGCAACTTAATACTCACCGATGCTCATATGCCATGCACAAACCATTCAAGCAAACATGTAAAACACCTATCATATCAAAGGTTCAAACATGCTTGCCTGGTTCGGAGAAGTCGGAGTCTAGCTCGGCGAAGTTCGCGGCTCCGTCACCTCCTCCGGAACCTTCGGTATAACGAAACCGTATACTAACGTGAAAATCGTTGCGTGCATAAAAATTGTTCCAAAAAATTTCCAAATAAATACTATAAAAAACTAGACAAAAATATAAGGCTGACAGAAAAAGAATCAATCAAAAAGCATCCTTTATTAAAAAGATATAAAGGTTTTAGTCCAAGGACTGATCTGTGATGAAACAGAAAAGATCCAGGGACTTGTTTGAGAAAACAGAAAACGGTTCGGTATGAAATACGCCAGCCCAAAGAGAAAACACATTTTGCCCGAAGGCGCTTTCAGAAAACAGTTCGAGGGAGAAAGGAGAGAGGCTGACGGGGGGTCCCACCCGTCAGGTTCAAAACTCCCAACGGAGCTCGCTGGTGCCCGAAGGCTGCGGTGGTCGCCGGCGTTGAACCACGGCGAGGCAAAGAGATCGGAGGGTACCAATAGGTTCAGGGTGTTCTTCCGCGTCGGTGGGTGGTGGACTTGGCCGTCGGAGAGCACCACGTCGACGGCGACACTATCTCCAGCGGACGGTGGTTCGGGCGACGTTGGAATGCTCCGGTGGGTGCTGCAAGCTTCAAATTGATGCGCGGGTCAGAGATGTGGATGTACTAGGAGGCTACTGGCAAGAGCTGAGGGGTAGGGGGTGCACGCACGGGAGTGAATCGCGCTGGATCCCGAAGCGGGTCGAGGCGGCCGGAGTTGGGGAAGAAGACTCCCTCGGGGCTCTCCCAGTGGCCTGGCATGGTACTGGTGGTGTGTGGAGGTGGTGCGGGTTCGCGTTCGAGCTCGGGACCTCCTTTTATAGGCGATCCGAGGGGATGGCCGTGAACGGGATAGCTCCGGCGAGCAATTACGGCGAGGCAGAGGTTGGGCAGGGGGTTTAGGAGGCTAGGCATCATCAGGGAGGATCACTGGCGCCGTTTCTCTGCTCAAACCTCGGTCGGGCTTGCGTAATGCACTGGCCCTTGATGGAACGGCCGTACGGGCACGGCGGCGGCAGGGAGCGCGCTCTGCGCCTACCAGTTCACGACGACGGACTGCAGCGTGCACGGGTGAGTGGATGGCCACGCGGTGGCTTCTGGTGGCTTGGGCGGTGCTGGACGGCGCCGTCCAACGCTGTGCCTCTCTGGCAGCCGCAAAGGGCGCTGCTGCCATCGCTCACGGGGTGGCGCACCTCCACCTGCTCGTCGCCGACGCCCGCAAGCTTCCAGGCGATCGTGTGGCGCAGGGATAAGAAGGAGGCACAGGGCGCACGGCGCCACCGCGGCTACTGGCGAGATCGAGAAGGGGTTCTGAAGAAAACGACATCGGCCACTGAAACTGTATCTCTGAACTTCTGAACTTCGACAGTAACAGTGCCCTTCAGGTGTTCGACGAAATGATTTGGCATGAAGAATTTTTTTTCTGGAGCTGGGACTTGGTGAGGTGACCTCTCAATGCATCCAGAGGCTGCCTGAATTTTCTCAGATTTTTAGGAGGAGAAAACAAATGAATTTCATCAAATCTGCCAAATCTGGTCCAAACTTGCAGCAAGCACCATTTGAAATATTTGAACTGGAGACTAGTGGATCTTCATGGATCTTGGTTGAGGGCTCTAAGGACTAGCCAGGGAAATTTGTTTGGAGGCCAAACTCAAAGTAGAAATGGTAGTTCCTTTGTAAACCTCCAAGGATCAAAATAGAAGGCAGAAAAATATTTTTGATAAGGAATAAATGGAAACAAAAACATGGGGGAGTTCAACTTGCTGGATTTGAAGTTTATCTTGGCATAAAGATGGGGAATGGCTTTTGGGAGGGGATTTCCACTCATGTCATGGCAAGAGGAGTTTTTTGAAAGGGAAAAGGATCACTCCAAATGCCATAGGCTATTTTAAAAAGATTTCCAAAAACTTTCCCCAAATGAAAAACATTTGTGTTGAGTCCACATAAGATGGAAAAACCTCCAAGACCAAAAATCAAGTCTTGGGTGAATCCAAACAAAATACTTGTCATAAAAGAAAATCTTTGAGAGGGGGAGTTCTTTAGAAGAAAAATTTAAATACCCTCCTTCAAATTAAATAAAGATTTTGATAAAACCAAAATAAAATTTTTGGGTGTCACAACACCTACCCCCTTAGGAAAAATCTCGTCCCCGAGATTTCAGCTGATCCTCAAATAGATGTGGGTACTCTGCCTGAAGAAAATCTTCTCTTTCCCATGTAGCTTCATCCTCGGTGTGATTGCTCCACTGAACCTTGAAAAATTTAGTTGTTTTCTGACGGGTCCTCCTTTCAGACTCTTCCAATATCTTTACTGGCCGCTCTCTGTAGGTGAGGTCTGGTTGCACATCAATGCTCTCATGAGATACATGCTTCTCCGGGTTGCTCACACATTTCCTCAACTGTGAAACGTGGAACACGTCGAGGACGTCTGACAGCTCTTTGGGTAGGTCTAGCTGGTAGGCTACTGTGCCTCTTCGTGCAACTATACAGAAGGGTCCAATAAATCTCGGGGCTAGCTTCCCTTTAATTTTGGACCGTTGCAGGCCCCTCATAGGAGACACTCGTAGGTATACATATTCGCCGGGTTCAAAGCTGACCTCACGATGTTTTCGATCCTAATAGCTCTTTTGTCGGCTTTGAGCTGTCTTGTGTCTGTCCCTGATCTGTTTAACTTTCTCCTTGGCTTCCTTGAGCATGTCTGGGCCGAAGATACGACTGTCACCTATCTCTGACCAATTTAGTGGGGTACGACGCCTCCGTCCGTACAATGCTTCAAAAGGTGCCATTTGTAAGCTGGCTTGGTAACTGTTGTTGTATGCGAACTTGGCATACGGCAAACTTTCTTCCCAACTGGATCCATAGGTGAGCACACAGGCTCTCAGCATGTCCTCTAGGATTTGGTTCACATGTTCAGTTTGTCCATCAGTCTGGGGGTGGTATGCTGTACTGAATGCTAGTTGCGTGCCCAGAGCTTGTTGTAAGTGATCCCAAAATTTAGAGACAAATTGAGTGCCTCGGTCGGATATTATAGTCTTTGGGACTCCATGCAGACAAACTATATGGGAGAGATAAAGCTTAGCAAGCCTTTGAGTGGAGTAGGTCGTCTTCACGGGAATGAAATGTGCTACCTTGGTTAGCCTATCTGTGATGACCCATATGGCGTCATTTCCGCGTTGTGATCGAGGTAGTCCGACGATGAAGTCCATTCCAATTTCATCCCATTTCCACTCAGGTATCCGGTTTGGCTGTAGCAGCCCTGCTGGCTTTTGATGCTCGGCTTTAATGCGCTGACATGAATCGCAACAAGCAATGAATGCGGCTATATCCCTTTTCATACCATGCCACCAAAATCTTTCCTGAATGTCTTTGTACATTTTGGTTCCTCCAGGGTGGATCGAGTATGGGGCAGTGTGGCTTTCGGTTAGGATTTGATGCTTGAGTTCCTCAATGTTTGGTACGCAAAGTCTGTCCCCGTACCATAATATTCCCTCATTGTCTGTGACGAACTCTGAAGCCTTGCCAAGGCTCATTTTTCTCTTTATACCTTCGATGCTGGGATGTCCCTGCTGAGCCTTCTTAATTTGTTCCATTAGGGTGGGATGTATCTCCAGATTTGATACGTTGCCCTCAGAGACTAACACCATGTTGAGTCTAGCGAACTCCTGCTGAAACTCAGGCCTCAAGTTCTGTGGACTGTCGTTGCCCGGGCTGGGGTTCCGACTAAGAGCATCTGCCACTACATTTGCTTTCCCTGGATGGTAGTGAATGCCGACATCATAGTCCTTGACCAATTCCAACCAGCGTCATTGTCGTAAATTTAGCTCTGGTTGCGTGAAAATATATTTAAGGCTCTTATGGTCCGTATATATTTCACAACGATTTCCCAACAGAAAGTGCCTCCACTCTTTGAGTGCATGGATGACTGCTGCTAGCTCCAAGTCATGAGTAGGATAATTTTCCTCATGCTTCCGTAGTTGCCTGGAAGCATACGCGACAACTTTGCCGTCCTGCATCAATACGCACCCGAGGCCCTTCCGGGATGCGTCACAATACACTTCAAAACTCTTGTGTATGTCTGGCACAACCAAAACCGGTGCTGTTGTTAGTTTCTTCTTGAGCTCTTGGAAGCTTTTCTCGCACGCTTCAGTCCATACAAATTTCTTGTCTTTCTTGAGTAATTGTGTCATTGGTTTTGCCACAGTGGAGAATCCTTCAATAAATCTTCGGTAATATCCAGCCATTCCTAGGAAACCCCGTACATCAGCTACGTTGGCTGGTGGTTTCCAGTCAAGTATGGCTTTGACTTTTTCTGGGTCTACGGCCACGCCTTCTTGGGTCAATATATGGCCTAGAAAACCAACTTGTCTTAGCCAAAATTCACACTTGCTAAATTTGGCGTACAATTGATGTTTCCTTAGTTCTCCCAATACAATTCTGAGATGTTCAGCATGTTCTTCTGGTGTCCTTGAGTATACCAGAATATCATCAATGAACACCACGACAAATTTGTCCATAAATTTCATAAACACTTCGTTCATGAGGTGGACGAAATATGCGGGGGCGTTCGTCAGTCCAAACGGCATTACTGTGAACTCATATAATCCGTATCTGGAGGTGAATGCTGTCTTAGGGATATCTTCTGTCCGTACTTTTAATTGATGGTATCTCGATCTTAAATCAATTTTTGAGAACACCTTGGCTTGTACGAGCTGGTGAAACAAATCATTTATCCGTGGCATCGGATATTTGTTTTTGATGGTGACCATATTGAGAGCTCGATAGTCTATACACAATCTCAATGTCCCATCCTTTTTTTTGGCGAATAATACTGGCGAACCCCAAGGTGAGGAGCTGGCCCGAATAAATCCTTTGTCCAGTAATTCCTTTATTTGCTTCTTCAATTCTACCAACTCGGATGGTGCCATTCTATAAGGTTTCTTGTAGATGGGGGTGGTGCCAGGTGCTAGTTCAATGCTGAACTCTATCTCTCAGTCTGGTGGCATGCCTGGTAGTTCTTCGGGAAATACGTCGGGAAACTCGCACACCACTGGAACTTTTCCCAATTCTGAAATGTCCACTTTGTTCAACTTTGGTTGCCGTGACCGTGGTCTCTCTTGAGCTGTAACTTTTATTGTCTTGCCGTGATGATGAGTGAGAATCATAGTCCGATTGAAACAGTCAATAAATCCCTTGTTGGTGGTTAACCAGTCCATTCCTAGGATAACATCCAGTCCTTTATTTTCCAACACGATGAGATTAGCCTGAAAGTTTAGTCCTTCAAATTTAATAATCACTCCTTGGCAGTAACTCTGAGTGATCTGCTTATTCCCGGGGGACTTGATAATCATAGATTTTTCCAAAGGAAGTATCGGAAAACCATGTTGCAAAACAAAACTCTTCGAAATGAACGAGTGAGAAGCTCCAGAATCAAACAAAACTGTGGCAGGTACTGTGTTGACAGGGAACGTAACGAGTACGATGTCTGGGGCATTCTGTGCTTCTTCCTTGGTCACATGGTTCAGGTGGCCCTTCCTGTGATTGTTGTTGGGATTGAAATTGTTACGCTTGGGGGCTGGATTATTCCCACCATTGTTCGGCTTGGGGGCCGAGTTCCTCGGCTTTGGCCACTGCTTGGCATAGTGACCTTCCTCTCCACAAGCATAGCAAGTGACCCCTGGGCGGTATGTAAAGTCCTTGTCCCTTGAATGAAACTGTCTGGTTGGCCTTAGAGCAGTAGTCGTGGATTTTCTCGCTTCATTCCTCTGAACATCAGTCTTGCCCCGGTTGTTGCGATCAAGAGTCGTCTTGTCCCTTTTTCGCTTACGAATATCCTCCAGACTGCGGCGCTCATTCTCCAAAGTAATGGCCTTGTCAACCAGAGTTTTGAAATCTGGGAAAGTGTGCACGAGTAGTTGGCATTTTAGTGCTGGCGCCAGGCCGTCCAAGAAATTTTCCATCCTTTTGTTCTCAGTCATATGCTCATCATAGGCATAACGAGATAGCTGGGTAAACTGTCTGTTGTATTCCGTCACTGTCATGCCTCTCTGCTTGAGGTCATCAAACTCCCTCTTCTTGATTTTTATAATGCTCCTAGGGATGTGCGCCCCACGAAAACCTTCCTTAAACTCTTCCCAGGTGATGTTATGTTCACTGGGATGCATGTGTAGGAAGTTTTCCCACCATGCGGCAGCTGCTCTAGTGAGGTAGTGAGGTGCATAAAGCACCTTCTCATGATCTGAACATTGAGCAATAATCAACTTCCTTTCGATGTCTCGAAGCCAATCATCGGCTTCAAGCGGCCTATCAGTGTGAGCAAACGTTGGAGGGCGTGTCTTCTGTAGTTCAGACAACTTGGAGTGCGGTTGGTATGGTTCACGGTGATTTCCCATATTGATGACGTGATCCATCATTTCTTGGTGTTGCTGCTGGCTTTGTTCGAAAAGGCGGCATACTTGAGATAAGGCTGCCTCGCTGTCCTGTTGACTAGACTGCCCTTGTGTGAAGTTGTTGCTGGTCTGTGTTCCATAAACTTCTTCGGGTGGATTTGGCATGGAACGAGTCCACGGACGAGACATTTTCCACTCTGGGGTATTATTTTGCAAAAATCATGAGAAGAACTGTGTGGCACAAGGAAAATCTTGCAAGGCAATTTTTTTAAAAGACCTCAAGATTTTTCAAGAAAAAAATTGATTGCGCACGGAGAAGGATTGCTCAGCACATACTTTACACGCGATACACAAACATACGATACATCACTCAGGATGTGCGTACACACTCCTGACCTGTTATTTAGGCTAGCACACTCCTCCGGAATGAAGCGCATACAACTACTACAAACTTATGTACATATAAAACATAACATACATGCAGACACATTGCGCAGCTACTAGGCGCACTCAGTCGGAGATGGTGAAGATGTCCTTCCCCCTGCCGAGGGTAAGACCCAGTGGTGCAGGAGACTCAACCTCCACCTCCTCCCTAATAGGCTCCAGGCGCGCAGCACTGCGCTGAGGAGATGGCGCGGGTCCGGCAGGCGGTGGTGTGGGTGCGGCAGGCGGTGCAGCTCTGACTGGAGTAGGAGCAATGACCTGGTCGAACTCCTCAGTGGTAGGCAGACGGCGAGCAGTGACCAAAATGGCAAGTGAATAGGATGCTGAGGACGAGACGAACGTCAGTGGCGGTGCCATGTGGAGAAGCTCCCTCCTGTTGGCAGAACAGCCCCGAACTAAGTCCATACGGGCAGCCACGAGATCGTCCACGAGGTTGTCGAAAGCTGCCTCTAGAGCTTTGAGATACTCAACAAGCATCTCTATAGCTTCATCTCGCTCTCCCCTATGGCAGGCGAATGCATAGTGACAAGTATATGGCACATGGCATGGGAGGTAGCGGTAGCGACGAGTCTTCATCATAGGAAGGATATCCCGAAGGCGAGCTATCGCCTCACGGGCGGCCATCTGCATGGAATGCCTCTACGTAGGCATGGCCCTTCCCACAAAACAGAAGTGGCGAGATGCAGAATGTCCTTCCTTGAATTGCACCACGGCCTGGTGCATAGACACGTCGTCGCTGAGCTTGTGCTGGTAAAGCGTGAACTCCGGACGAGTCGCTGGCCCGATCGTGAGCTTGGTGATGGAGACGAGGAGTTTGAAAAACCCCTCGGGCACATTAGTGAACACCCGAGTCTCGCAGTCGCTGCCAGCCATCTACAAAAGTAGGCAAAAATTCTGAGTAGTCAAATCATAAATTTATGATGACCAACAGAAAATAGCTACATTTGCAAAATGCTGAAAAAGCACTGAAGACGCTAATAACCGATTAGCGATCGCACCTATTGGCTTCCTACAGTCAGCCTGGCTCCTCTGATACCAAGCTTGTCACGACCGGTTTTCCAATAAAAATATTTATTGAGAAACCGATCCCTTTTACGGATCAGTAGAGAAGAATCCTTCTCACTGGTAGACAATTTCTTGATCACAGGAGAAAAACCAGGAGTACTAAATATAATACAAGGTTGAGCGGAGACTGCTCAACAATTTATTACAAGCACGCCGATATTACACATAAAGGCGGATAGGGTGGCATAAATATTGACTCACAAATAAAAGCGGTGGTGGATATGTCACACTGAAGTGGGTGACATGACTCCTGCATCTAACAGCTCATCGAGCGTCGGAGTGAGGCTCGAGGATTCTTATTGAGGGTGGCGGAAGCGTATATAATACAAGTGACCAATATCCAGGATCGCACGGGACTGACTAGGACTCCTCTAGGCGTCAGACTCACTATCAAACTCTTCATCCATGAGATCGCCTTCGTCAACATCTGGCCAAATCAACAAGCCAGGTGAGTACTATGAAAGTACTCGCAAGACAGTTCGGACATAATATATAACAAATGTAAACATGATGCATATGAATAGATTAATAGAGCGCACTCAGACAATGAGATAGCCATGCATGGGAAATAAAAGGGAAGTCGGGCGGTAGTCCTCTCGAAATCCCAATGTAATACTGAAGGCCAATCGAGTGTCTGAATGACTCCTCGAAGGGATACAAATGAAATAACAATGCCGCAGTCGGGCGTCAAGGCGACACCACATAAAGGGCTTATAATGGAAAATAAATGACAGTGCGTGCCACAGTCGGACGTCTGAGCGACATCACGTAAAGGGCTTATATCAAAAGTAAATAACGAGCGTTCCACAGTCGGACGTCTGAGCGACATCACATAAAGGGCTTATATCAAAAGTAAATAACGAGCGTGCCACAGTCGGACGTCTGAGCGACATCACATAAAGGGCTTATATCAAAAGTAAATGACAAGAGTGCCACAGTCGGACGTCTGAGCGACATCACAAAAAGGGCTTATATTTCATAACTTATATTTCAGCAGCTCATGAATTTAAATCATTTCAAGGGAATATTCAGGTACGAGATAAATAAAAGGTTAGTCCATCCACAGGAATAACGTTCAACCGGGTTTACCACTCAAGCCTGTTCACCGGGGATTTCCACGAAAACTGACACAGGGACTGATATGGATATGGATATGCTGGCCATGGTCCTTGACCATGGACACGATGACACGGAAGGATTTGACTCTGCAGAGTTTGTACTCTTAACCACAGCCAACGGATTTCAGTAGTCACAAGGGACTAGTTCCGTTTACGGTGTTTTAGGAGAAACACATCTAACCAGTACACACCCATTCAACGTTCCGATGCCAGGAATCACCCTCGGCAACATTCAAGAAAAACTTTGAGACGGGGAGGCTACAACCTCGCGTAGCATGGGATCAAATTTATACCGCGCGCTCTAAGGGGTGCCCCCCTCTCGCTCCCAACCGGAAACACCCATGCCCCCTGACCGGATGACTGGCTTTAATCGAGGGCCATGGAACCCTCATCCCGGCCCCTCTATTTGGTGTGTACAAGGAAAGAGGTTAGCAACTTACTAAACCGTGTTCTTTGCAGAAAACATGTGGTAGCACGAAAGGGGAAGAACGACAACGTGGCTCAGTCCACGTTAACGTCGGAGTTTATCGGATGACGTAAGACTGGCATGCTACAACAATACCATCTTACTACCTTTCATGTCACCACATGATCAGGTCATCTCTCATCGAAGATCACAGTAACTTCGAAGCACACGGTTAGTTGCCTTGCATGCAACTTAATACTCACCGATGCTCATATGCCATGCACAAACCATTCAAGCAAACATGCAAAACACCTATCATATCAAAGTTTCAAACATGCTTGCCTGGTTCGGAGAATTCGGAGTCTAGCTCGGCGAAGTTCGCGGCTCCGTCACCTCCTCCGGAACCTACGGTATAACGAAACCTTATACTAACGTGAAAATCGTTGCGTGCATAAAAATTGTTCCAAATTTTTTCCAAATAAATACTATAAAAAACTAGACAAAAATATAAGACTGACAGAAAAAGAATCAATCAAAAAACATCTTTTATTAAAAAGATATAAGGGTTTTAGTCCAAGGACTGATCTGTGATGAAACAGAAAAGATCCAGGGACTTGTTTGAGAAAACAGAAAACGGTTCGGTATGAAATACGCCAGCCCAAAGAGAAAACACATTTTGCCCGAAGGCGCTTTCAGAAAACAGTTTGAGGGAGAAAGGAGAGAGGCTGATGGGGGGGTCCCACCCGTCAGGTTCAAAACTCCCAACGGAGCTCGCCGGCGCCCCAAGGCTGCGGTGGTCGCCAGCGTTGAACCACGGCGAGGCAGAGAGATCGGAGGGTACCAACAGGTTAAGGGTGTTCTTCCACGTCGGTGGGTGGTGGACTTGGCCGTCGGAGAGCACCACGTCGACGACGACACTATCTCCGGCGGACGGTGGTTCGGGCGACGTTGGAATGCTCCGGTGGGTGCTGCAAGCTTCAAATTGATGCGCGGGTCAGAGATGTGGATGTACTAGGAGGCTACTGGCAAGAGCTGATGGGTAGGGGTGCACGCACGGGAGTGAATCGCGCTGGATCCCGAAGCGGGTCGAGGCGGCCGGAGTTGGGGAAGAAGACTCCCTCGGGGCTCTCCCAGTGGCCTGGCATGGTACTGGTGGTGTGTGGAGGTGGTGCGGGTTCGTGTTCGAGCTCGGGACCTCCTTTTATAGGCGATTCGAGGGGGTGGCCGTGAACGGGATAGCTCCGGCGAGCAATTACGGCGAGGCAGAGGCAGGGGGTTTAGGAGGCTAGGCATCATCAGGGAGGATCACTGGCGCCGTTTCTCTGCTCAAACCTCGGTCGGGATTGCGTAATGCACTGGCCCTCGACGGAACGGCCGTACGGGCACGACGGCGGCAGGGAGCGCGCTCCGCGCCTACCAGTTCACGACGACGGACTGCAGCGTGCACGGGTGAGTGGATGGCCACGCGGTGGCCTCTGGTGGCTTGGGCGGTGCTGGACGGCGCCGTCCAACGCTGCGCCTCTCTGGCAGCCGCAAAGGGCGCTGCTGCCATCGCTCACGGGGTGGCGCACCTCCACCTGCTCGTCGCCGACGCCCGCAAGCTTCCAGGCGATCGTGTGGCGCAGGGATAAGAAGGAGGCACAGGGCGCACGGCGCCACCGCGGCTACTGGCGAGATCGAGAAGGGGTTCTGAAGAAAACGACATCGGCCACTGAAACTGTATCTCTGAACTTCTGAACTTCGACAGTAACAGTGCCCTTCAGGTGTTCGACGAAATGATTTGGCATGAAGAATTTTTTTTCTGGAGCTGGGACTTGGTGAGGTGACCTCTCAATGCATCCAGAGGCTGCCTGAATTTTCTCAGATTTTTAGGAGGAGAAAACAAATGAATTTCATCAAATCTGCCAAATCTGGTCCAAACTTGCAGCAAGCACAATTTGAAATATTTGAACTGGAGACCAGTGGATCTTCATGGATCTTGGTTGAGGGCTCTAAGGACTAGCCAGGGAAATTTGTTTGGAGGCCAAACTCAAAGTAGAAATGGTAGTTCCTTTGTAAACCTCCAAGGATCAAAATAGAAGGCAGAAAAATATTTTTGATAAGGAATAAATGGAAACAAAAACATGGGGGAGTTCAACTTGCTGGATTTGAAGTTTATCTTGGCATAAAGATGGGGAATGGCTTTTGGGAGGGGATTTCCACTCATGTCATGGCAAGAGGAGTTTTTTGAAAGGGAAAAGGATCACTCCAAATGCCATAGGCTATTTTAAAAAGATTTCCAAAAACTTTCCCCAAATGAAAAACATTTGTGTTAGTCCACATAAGATGGAAAAACCTCCAAGACCAAAAATCAAGTCTTGGGTGAATCCAAACAAAATACTTGTCATAAAAGAAAATCTTTGAGAGGGGGAGTTCTTTAGAAGAAAAATTTAAATACCCTCCTTCAAATTAAATAAAGATTTTGATAAAACCAAAATAAATTTTTTGGGTGTCACATGATCCCAATGGTAAAGAAGTGGATCAAAAGGTATATCACTCCATGATCAGTTCCTTGCTTTACCTTTGTGCATCTAGACCGGATATTATGTTGAGTGTGTGTATGTGTGCAAGATTTCAATCCGCTCCTAAGGAGAGCCACTATTTGGCAGTGAAAAGAATCCTTCGATATTTGGTTCATACCCCAAACTTGGGCCTTTGGTATCCCAAAGGATCATCGCTTGAGTTCATGGGATACTCGGATTCGGATTGGGCCGGAGACAAGGTTGACCGCAAATCCACTTCCGGTTCATGTCAATTCCTAGGGAGGTCGCTGGTAAGTTGGTCTTCAAAGAAGCAAAATTGTATATCCCTCTCAACGGCTGAAGCCGAGTACATTGCCGCCAGAAGTTGTTGTGCTCAGTTATTATGGATGAGGCAAACTTTGATGGATTATGGTGTCAAATGTGACAAAGTGCCTCTTTGGTGCAACAATAAAAGTGCAATCAAGACCACCGAGAATCCGGTTCAACACAGCAAGACCAAGCATATTGAGATTCGTCATCACTTCATTAGGGATCATGTGGCCAAGGGAAACATTGAATTACTCCATGTCAACACCAAGAATCAACTAGCCGATATCTTCACCAAGCCACTTGAAGAAGCAAGATTCCGCGAGTTAAGGCATGAGCTAAATATCGTGGATATAAGTAACTTGGGTTGAAATCCTTGCTCATGCACACATACTCATGTAATATCTTGCTTAGATGTAGGCACATGTCTAGGGGGGCTAGCTCAACTCATGAGTTATCTTATCCTAGAAGTGCATAAATCGAACAAAATATTTCACATTAGCCAGTTTAGGTGGCACTTGTGCTTCAAAGATGAGTATTGGTCTTGGGCCCAAGTTTCATATCTTCGCGGTGCCATACCAAACAAACTCAAACATGGTGGCCTCGGCCACCGCCCTCCTTTGAGGGTTGTGTCCGTTTTTCGTGTGTGTGTTATTGTTGGCTTTCTTGTGTTTTCTCTCTGTTTTTGTCTTGGTTGTGTCTTTTTTTATTTTCTTGTACAAGTGCTCCACATATTCCCTTCTCGTAGTGATAGGATTTCCTCGCGACGTATTCAGAAACATAGACCGAGTTCTTTGCGGAGGCATGGTAAGAGTTGACACTCAGCCGTTCCTTCAAAAAGCACCTCAAGTCAAAGTTCCTGAATACCCCGTGCCCACGGGCTTGTACCATGCGCATGGGGCCCCCATGCCCACGGGCTCTGTACCTTGCGCAGGGGACCCCTGTGCGCATGGGGCTCACTTAGCCTGTGCGCACGGGATCTGCGGTTCCTGGCCCTGAAGAGGCGGGCATGGGGGGGGGGGGGCTTGGGTTCATTACCACCCAGTCGCCCCTCCACTCTCAGGAAGCCTCCAGCGCCACTGCCGTCCCCTTCGCTCGCCGGAGCTCCTCCGGGATCCTTCGGGCTCCTTGCTCTGTGGATTTTCTTCGGGATGGGCTCCTCCTCCGGTTTGTCCCTTCCCCCTCTTCTTCCTTTTCCTCCATGGATCCCTATCAAGTTCTCTTAGTTCTAGGATTTCTTGTGTTTCTTATATTAGAGTGGCTGCTCCTTCCTCGTAGGTAGAATCCATATGCATAGTTCCTTCGGTTTCCCTACCGCACCCACTCCCAGACCTCGATCTGGAAGTGGCTGCCGCCGGGGAACCCTGTGTCCACGGGATATTTGACCCTCGTGCGCATGGGACCCCGTGCCCACGGTCGTGTACCATGCGCACGGGACCCCCGTGCCCACGGTCGTGTACCGTGCGCACGGGACCCCCGTGCCCACGGTCGTGTACCGTGCGCACGGGACCCCCGTGCCCATGGGGTCTAACCCTCCATGCGCATAAGGTATGCAGGGGCTTTTCACTTGTTTGTCTGCTTTCCCCTATGCCATCTATCAAGCACTTGTACTCATTTGTGTTTTCTACTTTGTGTTGTTGGGTGTTTGTGTGTGTTTCAGACTCTGATGACAAGAGGGCCGAGCTCCGTCGCAAGCGCCCAAATGGTGGATCCAGGGAATTCACGGTTGCTCGTCGCCAGCCTTCTGAGGGCATTGGTTAGGGGTCTGGGTCAGTCCAGGGCCGTGTTCGCCGTGCTGCCTCCAAGCAGCCTATTGTTGAGGCCTCCGATGATTCTGAAGAAGAGTATGACTCTCAAGATGATGCTCACTATGTCAACCCTGATGGTGATGCAGAGATAGAGGAGGAGGATGATCGTGTTGATGGAGGTGATGAGGATGAAGATGAAGAAGAGGAGTCTAGTCTCGAGCAAGCTATTCCTGGTGGGCGGGATCTCACGAACCTTCCCCTCGCCAAGTGGACCAAGCCAGAGCTTTGGGCTGAGAGACAGAGTCATCCTTATGCGGCTGCCACGGGTTTGGGAGTGGATCCCCGGTTCGAGAACGATTTTCAGCAAAGGGTATATCATGCGCTTCTCATGACCAAGTCGAAGGAGTTTGCTCCACACAGGCAAGTTATCACTGAGAGTCTGTGCGACAATGATCATCTGTATCTTGGTGTGTACTCAGCTCTTGGGAGATTGGGCCTCATTCCCTTCGTCACATTCAACCATCCATACAATGAGGATATGGTGATGCAGTTCTTTGCCACCTTGTTTTTCTCCAATGACTCTGCTCGCACTCTCACATGGATGTCCTGGACGCATCGGTGCTCTACTTCTATGGAAAAGTTTTCTGAGATCATTCTGTATCCATTCATTGATGAAGAGGCTGCATCTAATCCAATGCCTATGAATTTATCTTATATTATTCTTGCTAAGTTACTACTGCCATTGTTCCTTTTGTACTTGCTACAAAATTACTGCTATCATTGTTGCCGTTACTATTGCTGCTGTCACTATTACCAAAACTATCATATTACTTTGCTATTGATCACCTTACTGCAGATAATTAATCTCCAGGTGTGGTTGAATTGACAACTCAGCTGCTAATACTTGCAAATATTCTTTGGCTCCCCTTGTGTCGAATCTATAAATTTGGGTTGAATACTCTACCCTCGAAAACTGTGGCAATCCCCTATACTTGTCGGTTATCAAGACCTTTTTTCTGGCGCCGTTGCCGGGGAGCATAGCTATATTTGTTGAGTCACTTGGGATTATTATCAATTTATCACTATGAATAATCTGAAGGATGCTAAGACTAAGTTTTTTCCCTCCAAAACGAGGGGAGGTAAGGAACTGCCATCTAGCTCTGCTTTAGATTCACCTTCTGTTATAAGTAAACTTGCAACACCACCACATGCTATTAATCCTGATATGTCGCAAGTTATTGATGATGCTACTTCTGCTATGAATGATACTTATGATGATGCTAGTACCTTGCTTGATGATGATGTGCCATTAGGTGAATTTCTTGATGAAAAAATTGCTAGAGTAAGACAACATGATGTTGTTGAAACTGATAATGAGCTTGAAACTGAAAATCCTGAAACACCTGCTAGAATTAGTCCTCCTAGATATGAATTTCCTAATGTACCGGAAGGTTATGTTATGAATGAGGAGACAACTAGAGATATTCTTGCTTGCGCAGATAGAGATGATCTAGAGAAATTATTGTGCAAGTATAAAGAAAAATCCCTGAATGCTAGAATGCAATATGACCCTTAGTTTGCTGCTTCACCTATCTTTATTGATGATAAGGATTATGAATTCTCTGTTGACCCAGAGTTAATTACTTCAGTTGAATCTGATCCTTTCCATGGTTACGAAACTGAAACTGTTGTGGCACATCTTACTAAGTTGAATGACATAGCCACCCTTCTTACTCACGATGAGAAAACTCGCTATTACTATTTTCTCAAATTATTTCCATTCTCATTAAAGGGTGATGCTAAAGCTTGGTACAATACTCTTTCTCCTGGTTGTGTGCTTAGTCCCCGGGATATGATTTATTACTTCTCTGAAAATTCCCTCCTCATAAGAAACAAGCTGCCTTACAGGAAATATTTAACTTTGTGCAAATTAAAGAAGAGAGTCTCCCACAAGCTTGGGGGAGGCTTTGCCTGATCATCCTCTTAAGAAAAATGAAATACTTGATATCTTCTATAATGGACTAACCGATGCTTCTAGGGACTTCCTAGATAGTTGTGTTGGTTGTGTTTTTAGGGAACGAAGTATTGGGCAAGCTGAAGAATTATTGAATAACATATTGAAAAATTATGATGATTGGACTCTTCCTGAACCACCGCCTATACCCACTCCGAAAAAGAGGGGTATATTATGTCTCAGTCCTGAAGATATGCAAGAGGCAAAGAAATGTATGAAGGAAAAAGGTATTAAAGTTGAGGATGTTAAAAATTTACCTCCTATTGAAGAAATACATGGGATAAATACACCATCACTGCCTAAGGTGGTAGAGGTAAATTCTGTAATGAAATTCAATGATAATGATAATCCTCACAATATGCATCCTAGTCAATGCCTTTATGAGTTTGAGAATTATATTAGAAAACAAGACCACTTCAATGCAAATGTTATGAAACAATTGAAATACAATTCTGATATGATTGCTCTCTTAAGTGACTTGGTACTTAGAATCTCAAATGATGTTAGAGGTGTAGGAAAGCATGCTTCTAGGGTTCAAACTCAGTTAGAACAAGTTGCTAAATCTCAGAGAGAGAGAGTTGCTTGATGAAATGAATAATAATATAAGTGACTTTGCTGTTAGAGTAGCAACTAGAGGAGGTAAAATGACTCAGGAACCACTTTATCCTGAGGGACACCCAAAAAGAATTGAACAAGACTCTCAAAGAGCTAACGCTGATGCACGTAGTCCTTATAAAAAGAAAAAGAAGAAGAAAAATGATAGGACTTTGCATGCCTCTAGTGAACCTGAAGTAGAAAAACCTCCTGATAATCATAATGAAATTTCTATCTCTGATGCTGAAACTCAACCTGGTAGTGAACATTCACCTTCTGACAATGAAAAAGATAATGATGAGGTTCATGAAAATACTCAAACGAATAGTAAAGAACCAGACAATGATGTCGAGATAGAACCTGCAGTTGATCTTGATAACCCACAACCGAAGAGTAAAAGATATGATAAAAGAGACTTTGTTGCTAGAAAACACAGTAAAGAAAGAGAAACGTAGGTTCAAAAACCTATGCCCTTTCCACCTAAGTCAACTAAAAATAAAGATGATGAAGAATTTGAACACTTTGCTGAAATGCTGAGGCCAGTCTTTTTGCGTACTCGCTTGACTGATATCTTAAAAATGCCTCCTTATGCAAAGTACATGAAATACATCATCACCAATAAGAGAAAAATACCGGAAGCTGAAATCTCCACCATGCTTGCTAATTATACTTTTAAAGATGGAGTACAAAAGAAATTATGTGAAAACTGCCTTATGTGATTTGGGAGCCGGTGTTAGTGTTATGCCTTTCTCTTTATATAAAAGACTTGATTTGAATAAACTTTCACCTACTGAAATATCTTTGTAAATGGCTGACAAATCAACTGCCATACCTATCGGTATCCGTGAGGATGTGCCCGTTGTTGTTGCTAATGTCAGTATTTTGATTGACTTTGTTATACTTGAGATGCCCGAGGACGACAACATGTCAATTATCCTTGGTAGACCCTTCTTAAATACTGCAGGGGCAGTTATCGATTGCAATAAAAGTAAGGCCACTTTTCATATCAATGGTAATGAGCATACGGTGCACTTTCCGAAGAAACAATTCCAAGTGAATGGTATTAATGTTATTGAGAAATCTTCGACAATCACTATTGGAAGTTTTCAACTACCTCTACCTACTATTAAAAAGAAATATGAAATGCTTATTATTGGGGACATCCGTAACCCCGTTGAGGTAACTTAGTGATTTACAAAAGTTCTTCGGTTTCATGCTAATCGAAAGTGGTTGTTAATAAGACTTGATCAACCCTATTAATGGATCATTTTTGAGAGGTATGAAGTTGATGAATTTAGTAAGCACTACCTTATGTTCCTACTTTTTGTTTTCTGTTTTTATTAGTTAAATAAAATAGAATGCCATGCTTTGTCTCTTTTCTGAATTTCCCGTGAAATAAAAAATGACCCAAAAATAAAAGTTCTCAGAATGCTCTAAATACGATTTTTTTCTAAATATTTAAGAATTTTTGGTGCTAATAATATTAGAGGGAGGTGCACCAGGTGGGCACAACCCACCTGGGCGCGCCAGGAACCCCAGGCGCGCCCTGGTGGGTTGTGGTCCCCACATGGGCCCCTCACTTATCTCTTCATACCACTTCATCACCTACCTCCAGAAAAAATACCCCCATTGCTCTCTCTCTCTCTCTCTCTCTCTCTCTCTCTCTCTCGTGTTCTTGCTCTCAAACCCACAGATTTCGATCTCTTTGCTCGAAGCTCTATTTCCGAAACTGTTTCAGGGGATTGTTGCTTGGTATGTGACTCCTGCGTTTGTCCAATTAGTTTTTGCTTTAGTAGTTTATATTATGAATAATTAGCTACTATTGGTGCTGCTGTAGATGAGCTTGCATATTGAATTCTTAGAGTTCTAAGTAGTTTGAATGCTTGCTATGGCCTCTAGGCATCCCTATGAGTAGTTGCTATCAATCTTGTAAAGTTTTGTTGAGAAAAATTTGTGGACTAAAAATTTCAGAATTTTTGTTCATAAGAAAAACATGAGTATCTTTAATTAGGAAGTTTGCTTCCAAGAAGAACTCCAAGGGAGTGATTGGGGAGTCATCTGATAGTGATCTCCATACCCGGCGATTGGCGGAAGTACGGCCGTGCGAATGGCCGCATACCCTATTCATGGAAGGGGCCAGAATCCTTCAAGAGTTTGCACAATATGCTGCTAATGCCGGCCTCACCAACTTCATCGCAGCTGAATGTGAACAGTATCATCTCCTCACAAACACCTTTAATGCCGGCCTCACCAACTTCATCGCAGCTGAATGTGAACAGTATCATCTCCTCACAAACACCTTTGTTCAAAGTTTTAATTTCCTTCCTAGGAATAATCCTCCAGAGGTGCAGTTTAATTTATACGCTGAACCCCATCAGATACCGCTTACTGAGTTCTGTGAAATATGCTTGCTTCCTTCTGATGGTGGTTTGGTAGAGCCTAGGCCTACGAAGTTTGAAGGCTTTTATCATACTCTGACAGTGGGTGATGAGAGAGGGGTGTCGAGTATCACCGCCGCTGGCTTGCATTTTCCGGCTGTTCATTATTTTACTCTTTTCATTGCAAAATGCTTGCTTGCTAGAGAAAAGGTGGGTGCACTCAGCGCCCCAGACCTTGCTGTTTTACGCCATGCACTTGAAGGCGACAACACTTATAACTTGGGAGCTATTGTGGCACGTCGCCTTCACATTAATAAATCCAAGGGTAAAATTCATGGTGGTATTTACGCTACTCGCTTGGCTACTCGCTTTAACGTTCAATGCCTGCATGATTATTCATTGCCCAAGGTTTACCTAGATTGCGCGGCCATGGAACACCACCAGTTCATTGATGCCGATTACCCTAACATTGCTATTCTATATAACTTGGTTTTCAATGTGAGAACTCGTGATATTATTCCATTGCCTGCACCTGCTTTGCTCGATCCTATTGCCAGGGGTGGATACAGGATTATGCCTGCGGACATCATCGCCTACCGGAACAACCAGGCTGCAGCAGAGGAGGAGCCTCAGAAGTGGGATCCACAGGTGCCTGCTCCTCAGCAGTTCGACATGGGACCACATGGTTTCTTCGACTACTGACTAATTACCAAGTTAGGCCAAAATCCTAAGCTTGGGGGAGTACGTATTCCCACCGACATTACATTCATGTTCACACATTTCATTCCAGTTGTCGGTGTCCGCACTTTTCATTGTATTATCCATGCTTAATTTATTTTCTCACTTTCTTCTTGTGTGTTTGAAAAACTTGAGAAAATACAAAAATATTTCCTGGTTCTTTTTTATTTTTCTTTCTGGAGTAGTTAGTTGTAGCACTAAAAAGAAAACCCAAAAAGATTTCCTTGTTCTTCTTTTGCTTGTTGGGAGCTTTCCCGTGTAAATAGTTTTTCTAGTTTTTCTTTTCCTTTTATTTGCTTGCTCAAGAAAACCAAAAACTCCAAAAATATTTCAGTGCGTTTCTCTGAATTTCTTTTCTTTTTATCGAGTCGCACCGAGGAGAAGACCATGATGAAAATGTTGAGTGGCTCTCATATGCATAATTGTTGATCTAATAAAGAACCCATATTACTTTGTCTTCTCCTATTGAATAAAATGTTTGCAGATTCCAGTTTAGTCCATGGCACTCTTGCACTACTATTATTTTCAAATCGTTCGGTCGTGCAAGTGAAAGGCAATAATGATGATATTTGATGAACTGGACGTGGCTGAGAGAAACGGGTATGAACTTGACTTGTTCTGTTTTTGTAAATATGTTTAACCTAGTATCCATGATTCAGCCCATTATGATTAAACATGTTTGCAATGACAATTACAGATTATAGTTTCTCATGCCATTCATAAGTAGCTAGGGGTGGATAATAATTTATCTTGCATATCAACATTGCGTTAAAATGATTGTGATGTAGTATGATGATATGCTATCCTCCTCTGAATTTTTGAGTGGCTTCACTTGGCACATGTTCATGCATGTAGGTGAATCAAAGCCAACATAGCCTCTATGATATTTATGTTCATGGTGTTCATATCCTACTCGTGGTAGTGTCCAATGTTACTTATGCATAATGCATGTTCATGATCGTTGTTGCTCTCTAGTTGGCCGCTTCTCAACCTATTTGCTAGCCTTCACCTGTACTAAGTGGGAATTCTACTTGTACATCAAAACCCTTGAACCCAAGTTATTCCAGACGAGTCCACCATACCTACCTATATGCGATATTATCCTGCCGTCCTAAGTAAATTTGCATGTGCCACTCTAAAAAATTCAAATAAATATCCTTTTTGTGTGCCTGGATCGTTCATGGAACGACAGGAGGTAGTCGGTATCTTCCATGCTAAGCGGGTTATTCTCAGGATGAGTGTTTATTCACTCACCATTGCATGAGAAAAGGGCGGTAATAGGGATGCCCAGACCCAAACTGCAAAAAGAATTGATCTTTCAAATAATCAAACAAAAACTCCAAACAAAGTTATAACCTTTACTTTATCGCTTGGGAACCGCCACTAGCGTGCTTAGCATGGAAGATATTGATAACTGATGGTCGTGAAGTAAACAAGAAGGGTGCATGTCTCAAAATATCATTTACCTCTGTTTTAAAAACTTGAGCTCTGGCACCGCTGCAAATCACTGCTTCCCTCTGCGAAGGGACTTTCTATTTACTTTTATGTTGTGTCATCACCTTATAAAATAAGCGCCAGAACCTGAGAGCACTGCTGTCATGCTGATGCATTGTGTGTAGCTAATGTTGGGTGCATCATGACTGGATCTTTTCTACCATGAATTACAATGTTTAGTCGCTGCTTGAACTTTGGAGGTGCTCTGCATTTATGTTTTACGGTCTCAGAAAGGGCTAGTGAGATACCACTATTGTCATGTTATATCATGGTTGTTTTGATAACGTGTTGTTGTCTGAGATATCTTATTATTACTCGCTAACTGATTATGTCATTGATATGAGTTAATATAATTTTTAAGAGTTATTGTCGGCATGGTTAGTTATAATGTTGGCTGAAAACCTGGGTGCTGTTTAAGCTTATTTAGGCAAACAAGAGCAAAAGAGTTCGTAAAAGTTTTTCTTTTTCACTTTCAGTTTATCAACTGAATTGCTTGAGGACAAGCAAAGGTTTAAGCTTGGGGGAGTTGATACGTCTCCAACGTATCTATTTTTCTAACATTTTTCCTCTTATTTTGGACTCTAATTTGCATGATTTGAATGAAACTAACCCCGGACTGACGCTGCTTTCAGCAGAACTACCATGGTGTTGTTTTTTCGTTCAGAAATAAAGTTCTTGGAATGGAACGAAACTTTGCGAGGATTTTTTATGCAAAATAACAGAATTTCTGGAGCCAAGAACAACCGGAGGGGGGCACCTGGGTGGGCACAACCCACCAGGGCGCGCCCCCCTCCAGGCGCGCCCAGGTGGGTTGTCCCCCACCCGGTGGCCCCGCAGACCCTGAAACCAACGCTATAAAATCACATATTTCCAGAAAAGAAATCAGGGAGAAAGAATTACCGCCTTCCATGAGATGGAGCCGCCGTCACCTCCTGTTCTTCATCGGGAGGCCAGATCTGGAGTCCGTTTGGGGCTCCGGAGAGGGTGATCTTCGATCTTCGTCATCACCAACCCTTCTCCATCGCCAATTCCATGATGCTCCCCACCGGGAGTGAGTAATTCCTTCGTAGGCTCGCTGGTCGGTGAGGAGTTGGATGAGATTCATCATGTAATCTAGTTAGTTTTGTTAGGGCTTGATCCCTAGTATCCACTATGTTCTGACATTGATGTTGCTATGACTTTGCCATGCTTAATGCTTGTCACTTTGGGCCTGGGTGCCATGATTTCAGATCTGAACAGTTTATGTTATCACCATTATATCCATGTTCTAGATCTGATCTTACGAGTTATAGTCACCTACTACGTGTTATGATCCGGCAACCCCGGAGTGACAATAGTCGGGACCACTCCTGGTGATGACCGTAGTTTGAGGAGTTCATGTATTCACCGTGTGTTAATGATTTGTTCCGGTTCTCTATTAAAAGGAGGCCTTAATATCCCTTAGTTGCCAAATGGACCCCGCTGTCACTGGAGGGTAGGACAAAAGATGTCATGCAAGTTCTTTCCATAAGCACGTATGACTATTTATGGAGTACATGCCTACATTATATTTATGAACTGGAGCTAGTGCTGTATCACCCTAGGTTATGATTGTCACATGATGAATATCATCCAACAAATTACCGATCCAATGCCTACGAATTTATTCTTGCTAAGTTACTACTACTATCGTTCCTGTTGCACTAGCTACAAAATTACTGCTATCACTGTTACCGTTACCATTGCTGCTGTCACTATTACCAAAAATATCATATTACTTTGCTACTGATCACCTTGCTACAGATAATTAATCTCCAGGTGTGGTTGAATTGACAACTCAGCTGCTAATACTTGTAAATATTCTTTGGCCCCCTTCTGTCGAATCTATAAATTTGGGTTGAATACTCTACCCTCGAATACTGTTGCGATCCCCTATACTTGTGGGTTATCAAGACCTTTTTCTGGCATCGTTGCCGGGGAGCATAGCTATTTTTGTTGAGTCACTTGGGATTATTATCAATTTATCACTATGAAGAATCTGAAGGATGCTAAGACTAAGATTTTTCCCTCTAAAACGAGGGGAGGTAAGGAACTGCCATCTAGCTTAGATTTAGATTCACCTTCTGTTATAAGTAAACTTGTAACACCACCACATGCTATTAATCCTGATATGTTGCAAGTTATTGATGGTTCTACTTCTGCTATGAATGATACTTATGATGATGCTAGTACCTTGCTTGATGATGATGTGCCACTAGGTGAATTTCTTGATGAACAAATTGCTAGAGTAAGACAATATGATGTTGTTGAAACTGATGATGAGCTTGAAACTGAAAATCCTGAAACACCTGCTAGAATTAGTCCTCCTAGATATGAATTGCCTAATGTACCGGAAGGTTATGTTATGTGTGAGGAGACAACTAGAGATATTCTTGCTTGCAAAGATAGAGATGATCTAGAGAAATTATTATGCAAGTATAAAGAAAAATCCTTGAATTCTAGAATGCAATATGACCCTAAGTTTGCAACTTCACCTATCTTTATTGATGATAAGGATTATGAATTCTCTGTCGACCTAGAGTTAATTACTTCGGTTGAATCTGATCCTTTCCATGGTTATGAAACTGAAACTGTTGTGGCACATCTTACTAAGTTGAATGACATAGCCACCCTTTTTACTCATGATGAGAAAACTCGCTATTACTATATTCTCAAATTATTTCCGTTCTCATTCAAGGGTGATGCTAAAGCTTGGTACAATACTCTTGCTCCTGGTTGTGTGCGTAGTCCCTAGGATATGATTTATTACTTCTCTGAAAATTCCCTCCTCATAAGAAACAAGCTGCCTTACAGGAAATATTTAAATTTGTGAAAATTAAAGAAGAGAGTCTCCCACAAGCTTGGGGGAGGCTTTGCGAATTACTTGATGCTTTGCCTGATCATCCTCTTAAGAAAAATGAAATAATTGATATCTTCTATAATGGACTAACCGATGCTTCTAGGGACTTCCTAGATAGTTGTGCTGGTTGTGTTTTCAAGGAACAAACTATTGGGCAAGCTGAAGAATTATTGAATAACATATTGAAAAATTATGATGATTGGACTCTTCCTGAACCACCGCCTATACCCACTTCGAAGAAGAGGGGTATAGTATATCTGAGTCCTGAAGATATGCAAGAGGCAAAGAAATCTATGAAGGAAAAAGGTATTAAAGCTGAGGATGTTCAAAAATTTACCTCCTATTGAAGAAATACATGGGCTAAATACAGCACCACTGCCTAAGGTGGTAGAGGTAAATTCTCTAATGAAAGTCAATGATAATGATAATCCTCACAATATGCATCCTAGTCAATGCTGTCGGATTACGGGTTCCGGCAAAACCCTTGAGGTTCGAACTCTGGGGTGCGCACGAAGATCTCTCTCCCCCAAGCCCACTCTCACCACAATCCCAAGGCCTAGCTCGCCGAACCCAAGGAACAAGAGACACAAGAGTTTATCTTGGTTCGGGCCACCGATGTGGTGTAATACCCTACTCCAGTGTGGTGTGGTGGATTGCTTCGTTGGATAAGGATGAACAAGTACAAGGGAAGAACAGCCTCCTGAGGAGAGGTGTTCTTGAGCTCGGTGAGCTGGTGTGTGTGAGGATGAAATGGATCAGATCCAAGATCAGTTGCTTCCTATGGTGGGGGCTAGTCCTATTTATCGAGGCCCTGGTCCTCTTCCCAAATGTTTAGGCGGGAAGGGATCCCACAACGGCCAATTTGAAGGGGGACAACTAGTACAAGCTATCCTGACAAAAGGTGGTCTTCGCCTGCCAAAGGCTCTGGTGGTGACGCCATCGTGGGCTCCGCGGTGACCTCCGTCCTGCCGTCCTGCTGGTCTTGGTCTCATTGCACCGATATGGAAACCTTTGCCTGATGCCTCGGGACTCCTCGCCTGCGCCGGCCCCTTTAGCACCAAAGAGGAAACCAGTACCATGCGCCCACTGGCGCCCGCCTGGCCTTGGTTGTCATGGCTCACATCACGGGAACCTCACGAGGTGCCCCTTGCCTTGATCTCTCCGCTCCTCGCGAGTCGGCCTAGTGAGAGTGCCCCTGTGGAGGTCTTGTGTCGTCCGCCTTGCGAGGCTTGGCCCCTCGCGAGGGTCTTGAGCGTTTGTTGGTGAAGATGGGCCATACCAGGCCGCTCAGTGGAGCCACGCCACGGGCCGCAGGCAGGCAAGTCTGGGGACCCCCGTTCCCATGACGCCGACAGTAGCCCCCGGACCCAAGGCGCGCTCGGACTTGGCTTCGAGGCGAAGCCAAGGGGCAAGTGCGGAGTGCCGCGGGCCCCAACCGCCTGCGGCCTCGATTGACGCGTGGCGATTGAAAGGACGTGGGCGTCTCCGCTTCCCCATGCTGCCTCGGCAACTGCCCGACTTGACAAGTCCCTACTGCATGAATAAAGGGTCATCATTACCTGCGATCGTGGAGGTCGACGGTTGGCCTCCTCCTGGCTATAAATGAGGCGTGGGGCGGAGCCCCCGTTGCCCATCTCTTCCTCCATTCCACCTGCTTCTTCTTCTCCCTTGCTTCACTGCATCGCCCATGGCGCCGATACGGAGATTCTCCGTTGCTGAGAAGGGAAAAGCCCCCCGCGAAGAACTAGGGCCGCTCCCACCGAAGAAGAGGCTGGCCCACTCCCGAGAAGTTGTCGCGATGCGAGAGGTGACGAGGCCTTGGTACGAGCGGCCTCCTCCTGGTTACCCGCTGCCCTTGTACACCCAGGCGCAGGGCTCCGGAGAGGGAGCCAGCGGTTCGCGTCGTCCGCGCCACGACCGCGGGGGCCATGCTGTTTCAGTGCGCGCCGCCGCCCCGCGAACTCACGCCGAAGGCTCCTTGCGTGAACTCGTGGTGTGGGCGGCGATGCCACCGCGCACGTGGATCCGATTCCCGCAGTTCTTTGCTGCAGATATGCCGCTGAGGGGGCCGCTCACGCTGTGGTTGCAGCATGCCGACTGCGGCACCCCGACGACGGAAGCGGAGGTTGAGGTCATCTTCCCGGGCAAGATCTTCATGACCCGCGAATGGGGCGAGGTCGCCCGCGTCTGCCGTGCGGAAGGGGCCCTCGCCATCCACTTCGAGTACGATGGTGCCTCCACGCAGTTCTTCAAGGTCTTCGATGAGGAAGGCCGCCGTCTGAGCTGCTGCTCGGGAGGGAGCCAGCAGGTTGGCGGGGTGGCCGGCGCTGGCAGCTCCTCCAGCAGCAGTGATGGCGCCCGAGAATTCAGCAGTTCTCCCGAGCCCGATGAGACTCTGGAGACGAGCGACGACAGCTACGTGCCCCCGAGCTCACGCCGCGCACGGGGTGCCGCAGCGGCATCAACTCGCCGTCGCTGCTGATCTAGATGGTGTTGGCGTCAGCCCCCCGTGGCCCACTATTGATGATGGCGGCGGCGGCGACGCCCGTAGATATAGCTTCCGATAGTCTTCTCCTTTTGTTCCCTGCAAAGAATCGGGATGGGCCCCACAGGGGTGCGTAAAGATCTTGTTGCGCTTTTGGCTTAATGCAATATAATCCTTTATCTAGCGTCGTGGTCGCGTGTTCCGCTTCAGCTAGTCGCCCCTTTGCGTCCCTTGTGATAGCTCGGTGTTCTACGCTGACAGGTCCCAATCCCCTGGCAGGCTGCAGCGGTCGCTGGTATGCTAGGTCGCGATGCCGTGGTCAAGGCTAGGAGGTGAGCGGCCCGAGGTCCGGTGAGAGCCCCCGAGGCGCGA
Organism: Triticum aestivum; assembly: GCF_018294505.1. Lineage (NCBI taxonomy): Eukaryota > Viridiplantae > Streptophyta > Magnoliopsida > Poales > Poaceae > Triticum > Triticum aestivum. Next base: position 113,060,979 of record NC_057805.1, on the reverse strand, counting down.
TGCTCAGGGGGTCCCCTTTAGCGCACAAACAGCTACCCAAAGGCTGAAAGGGAGGCAAGGTTGCCAAAACGGAAGCGCATTAGTGAGGGTGTTGAAGTTGCATGTCTCGCTTCGGCCTTGGTCCCCCTTATTTTCATTCTCGCGGTAGCTTAGCGCTCTACGCCAGCAGGTCCCAGTCCCCAGGCAGGCTTCAGCCATCGCTGGTATGCCAGGTCGCGATGTCGTGGTCAAGGCTAGGAGGTGAGCGGCCCGAGTTCTGGTAAGAGCTCCTGAGACGCGATGCTCAAGAGGCCCCCCTTGGCGCGCAAGCAGCTTCCTGAGGCTGAAAAGGAGAGCGGCGCAGCCGAAGCAAGGCAACAGAAGCTGAGAACTCCAAGCCATGACACCTCGCCAACGCGCATATGTGACTTATCTTAGCAGGCCTGGAGCTATTCCTTGTTTGGCTTCCTGTCGGCACATCCGTGGAGGTGGTGGTACTACCAGGTCGGGCTCAAGTTAGATCCTTCCTCCTCCCGTGCCCTCCTGAGTGCTATGCGTTCTCGGGTCTCGACCCTCGAGCAAGGCACAGCCGCCGCTGGTATGCCAGGTCGCGATGCCGTGGTCAAGGCCAGGGGTGAGGGCTGGAGAGTCAGTAAGAGCCCCTGAGGCGCGATGCTCAGGGACCCCCCCTTTCACGCGCAAGCGAATCGCACAAGTGGAGGAACGAGCTAACGGGACCACCTGCGGCTAGTGCTCCGAAGGTTCCTGCAAGTTAACTGAAGAGGAACATGGCCTGCGACCGAGCCAGCTACCCAGGGGTAGATCGTCCCGTATAGAGACAGGGGCACTGAGGACCTGGTGAGGTGACGTGCGCGGAGCGGGCCGCGAGCTAGAGCTCGATCTCTCAGATTTATCAGCGTTGGAGGGACGGACCCGAGCACAAGCACCGTGCCGACATGCGTGGCTCCCGCCGCGAGGCGGATATGAGGTTGGTTAGCAATGCGGAGTGCCGCGAGGCTCTATCAGGCAAGTGATAATCGTAGGAAAAACACGCGAGGAGATAAGCTTGTTCGAATAGATGCAAGGACGATACATGCCACCGGGACAGACCCGAGCGTCCTGGGGATGATGCAGCCCGAGGGGCGCCCCCAACAGAGTAAGCTAAAGATGTAAAAAGATACATGCCGTAGGGACGGGCCCGTGCAACCTGGGAATGATGTAGCCTGAGGGGCGCTCCCAGTTGAGTAAACTGGGAAATGTCACCTGGTTCCGTTGTCGAAGGGGTGTTGAAGTAGCTGAAGGTGCATGCTGAAGAAGTTGCTCCTCACGAGCCACCAGGGCCCTGAGCCTCAGGAGGCTCTAAGGGCTCGGGTGGTTCCTCGAGGACCGTCACCATCTTCGCCAGGACTGCGTGGTGCCTGGCCTCCTGATCCACCAGGATGCTCCATAAGCAGCACTGGAAGGTGACAGCTGCGCTCGGCAGGCCAAAGGGCATGCGAACATAGCTATGAGGGGGACCCTTGCATCGGCCAACTTGTGAAGGCCGTAAGCGCTCCTGAGATGCGGCCCTGTTGAGCCCTGGAATGTCGATGCAGACGCGCAGCCCGCCGTCCTCGCCAGATGGGGAGCTGCGCCGGGTGGTGGGCGGCGGTCGTCGCGTATGGCCCTTGCCTCCTGAAGCTCCTGGGTGGTCTTGGTGATGAACTCCTGAGCACCTGGCACTCCTTGCCTAGTGCCTGCTTGGGGGAAGCATGCAGCGAAGCATGCCTCCACGTGGTGCCCGAGCGCCTCCCTTGTGATGCTGGCTAGGTCCGAGGCCCTCCAGATGAGAGCTCCCGAGCCTGGCCCGAGGAGGGCGTCAAACGCGCCTTCCTATGCGGAGGAGGGAGGTGCCCCATCTGCGGGCACATGTCTTGAGGTGGTGCTGCTGGAGAGGCCACTCTCCTGAGGCCCTTGACGGAGTAGCTGCTTCTTCTTCTTGGGGATGGCCTCAGGAGGGTACATGGCTCCTTCGTGGTCGGGGTCCTAGATCGCAGCGGCTTGGAAGGTGCAATCGAGGGAGCACACCGCATCCTTCTCTTCGCAGGCGACCGCGATGATACCGCCGGTCCCTGGCATCTTGAGGACATTGTACCCGTGATGGGTCACCACCATGAACTTCGCCAAAGATGGATACCCGAGGATGGTGTTGTACAGTAGGAAAATGTGGGCGATGTCGAAGTCAATGAGCTCGGTGTGGTAGTCATCACGTCCGCCGAAGGTGACAGGGAGGCGGATCTGCCCTATCGAGGTGGTGGAGCCATCAGTCACTCCTGAGAAGGGCTTGGTTGGCTGTAGCTGAACGTAAGGCACCTGGAGGCGATCAAACGTCTTGACGGACAGGACATTGAGCCCCGCGCCGCCATCGATGAGGGTCTTGGTGACTTGGACGTTGCTGATGACAGGCGAGCAGAACATAGGGAGAGCGCCAGCGGTTGCTGCGCACTTGAGCTGGTCGGACGAGCTGAAAGTAATGGCGTACTTGGACCACCTGAGCGGGCGTGTGGCCTCGAGCCTGGGAAGGGCCCCGTTCACCTCGCGAGCAAACTGCTTGAAGATGCGCTGAGAAGCTGGGGCCTGAGCACCGCCCAAGATGCAGGCGATAGCGCGCGGCTCCTGGAAGCCCCCAGCCCCCTCGTCCTGATGATGGTCGTCGTTCCTCCTTGGTGGTGGCGGCAGCGGAGGGAGGCCAGCATTGCCCTGGGGGCGGTCCTCATGAGGCTGGTCCCTCCAGGTGCTCTCGCGAGGCCCATCCTACCAGCGGTCCTCCCGAGGCCGGTCGCACCACTCCTGGTGGGGGTCACGGTCGTCCCAGCATCCTCTGCTTCGTCCTCCTCCTCGGCCGTAGCCCCGGTCGCTGCGCTCGTGGCGTCGACCGAAGCGTCCATCTCGAATGGCCCTGAGCTCTTGGCAGTCGCTGGTGATGTGGCTATGCACATTGTGGAAGGCGCAGAACGGACGGCTGCTCTTGGATGACTCGGGGTGGTCCCGGCCGCGCTTCGTATCCAGCTCCGCCGCGAGTACGGCTACTCCCTTGCACTTCACGTCCTTGGCCTTGGCTTTCTTCTATTCAGGGTCGGGAGTGGGGAGCTCGAGGAGGGAGAGGCGCCCCTCCTCAGCTCTTGCGCACTTGGTCGCCGTGTTGAACATCTCCAGAGCCATGCACAACTCCTCGTGGATGGCGAGCTCCTCCTTCATCTTGACGTCGCGGACGCCATCAGAGAACGCTGAAATGATGGCCTCGTCCGTCACCTTGGGGATTGTCGGTTCAATATCCGGCGTATCTCGTAGTAGGGGTCCTAAGCTCGGCGTCCGGGAGCGATGGTAACATGGACACGGGGTTTTACCCAGCTTCGGGCTCTCTTGATGAGATAATACCCTACATGCTTCTTTTGATTGTATTCATATGGGTGTAGTACAGAGTATATGTATCTACCACGAGATTGTAGTAATGAATATGAGATTCGCTATTGACTAGCCTGGCCTCGGTTTATATATGCACCGTAGGCCTAGGGTTTAGAGGAGTCCTTGTCTTGGGCGCCAAGTTTTGTAGAATCCTCCTTGTATGCGGCATGGGCTGTCCGAACTGGCCCAATAGTGAACCGCCATGGGGGTCCTCGGCCCGATCCAACTGGTCGGGAGACGACGTGGTGAGTACCCCCTAGTCCAGGACACCGTCAGTAGCCCCCTGAACCGGTCTTCAAGTTGGGGACGCTCCTCGATTCTTACGAACTGTTCTTCATCTTCGGTCGTCGGTCTTGAAAACTGGTTCAACAAATCTCCTCATCTTTGATCTTGAGGATCACCGAAATGCATCCGAAGATTTTACATGTCAGGTATCCGTGGAATCCCTTTAAGTTTCCGGCCTTTATCAATGCCCTGTTATTTTTACGCCACACCACGGGTTTGAAGTTGTTCCCGGGCGGCAGTGTCCTCTTGCATCCGAGCGCCAACGCCGGACTGCATTCGAGGGATCTTTTGCAGTCGAGCACCAACGCCAGACCGCTTCCGAGCTCCAATGCCGGAATGTATCCGAGCTCCAACGCCGGACTGTATCCGAAGAGTATTGTTATAGTCGAGCTCCAACGCCAAACTGCATCCGAGCTCCAGCACCGGGCTGTATTCGAGCTCCAACGCCGGACTATGTCCAAGCTCCAACGCCGGGCTATGTCCGAGGTGTCATAGATCACCTTGGTTCAAAAAAGTGTTAGCTGAGCTTAATGCCAGAAATGCCCTCTAAGGAGCTAGCCACTTGCATCTGAGCTATATGTCGAACTGCTTCCGAGGTGGCTCAGCACCTCGGTCATGGGCTGATTGTTTGCGGATATATTTCCGATGCGTATAAATTTATTTGCTGACGAGATGTATTGCCAGTAGCCCTCAAGGTGTCTATCGGCCTAAAATCCGAGATGCACCTGAAGGAAAACATAAAACTGCTGATCCTGGTAGCCCCTGAGACCCAGGTCGTGAAATCGGCCTGAGGATCAACTCCTAGCTCGGCAGCATACATAGGAATAGAAACGCAGTGTAATATATTAGAGGTAATACTGATCGGCGGACGGGCCCCTGAGAGAGGGTCGTGAGAAGTCACCGTGATATATCAGCTTGATGCCGGATAAGTCCCATATGGTACTTATTGTCGTCCGAAGACGCGCTTGTCCATAGTTCGGTTATGCCGAACATTGAGCACTTTGAATTTTCTGCATTGAACAGGCAACACCAGATTAGGGGATCGATGTGCCCCTTTAATATTTGTAAATAATGAGCACAAAGCCCAGTAGCCCCCGAGCCTTAATGTGGGCACGGGTGGCCGAATTAAGGATCGATATCCGTTTGACAGAAAATTTTGTTGTGTTGAACACAAACTTCTCAGAAAGAGAATAAAGATCTCTTAAAAGAGTTTAGAGCTGGTCGAAATCCGAGCTCGCCAAGGTAGGCCCCAAGGGGTTTAAAATATGGATTGCAGTAAATGGATTTTACTCGCAATTTTTATGTGTAATGATTCTATGTATCCAAGTACTTTTCATCATTAATGCTAAAATCCGCATTGTACAAAACTTTGTTGACCGACCATCAGCTTCAACCTCCTCGGCCAGTAGCTGGGGAGTGCTTGTCCTACTTTATAAAGCCGTTATAAGGGCAAAGTTTTACGGCAAACAAGGCAATCCGGTCATACAGCTTTATAAACAAAGGTACACGGAGAGATATGTTATATTACGTTTTAACGTAAGAAACATCTTCCAAAGAAAATAGTCCCGCTATCGGTTCCTTTCTTTGGGTCGTCATGCTTATCATGATCATGAAAACTCACCTCCGATCAATGTGGGAGGAAAATATTGCGGATTTAGTTCGGCGAAAGTTCCCGAACTCTATGGTATTAATGAACCAAAAAATTTACTTCCGTCGTTGCCGACCAATGTGATCCTTTAAGATTGGTAGCTTTTAGCTTCACCCAGTCTGAGGTACTAACTCGGATGACCCGGTAGTAACAATCACAGAGGTGCTCCCTTTACCGCCTAGCCGAACAATCGGGAACGTAGGGGTAAGCACAGGAGGCAGGCAACCCAGCTTGGCCAAAATCTTAAGTCAAATTCATGCATATGTATGGCTTTATAATGATGATTATGGAAGGCAGCCTTTGTATATTAAGTACAAACGCCGATGATATGTTTATTTTGACTCCGTTCCCGACCATTTATCAGTTGAAAGTGGCCCATCGCCGGCTTCCGCCCCATTGTAGATGCTACGCAGGGTGTTTTCGCAATAACAAAACAAGCCTTAGCCGACGTCTCGGTGCCCGAAGGCGGTTGTGTTGGCAGAAACGAGGCAATCAGATATGCGGGCTGTATAACTTTCACTTAGTCATAGGAGCTTTAAACTGGGGAAGCTAGCTACGAGCCCCCGGTTAGTGTTCGGCGACAGCCGAGGTCAAGCCGTAAACACTTCGGCCAATGTTATGAATGGCCTGTCATTTAACATAGTCATCGGATCGCTGACCAGTTTACGCTTATTGTGACAGTCAGTTTTCGGCTTTCTCCACTGAGGTGCTTAACCATGCGAGTTGGAAGCACAATCACAGTGGTTCTCCCTTTGCACACCTAGCCGAACAAAGCGGAACATAGGAGTCAAGCACAGGAGCTGGGCAACCCAACTATTGACCGAAGACACAATTCGAAACCGATGCATATATAGCAATATCCGAGAATGTTTTCGCCGAATCTCTAAAGGTGTCCGGCGTTGCACTGTGAGACTTATGCGGGAAACACACAAATAGTTTAAAAGTGCCATAGGCTTGGAAAACCCAACAATTTAGTAAAAACTTGACGTCTGAATTAGATCAAGTGTTCGGTGCCAATCCGAAAATTGGTAAAAAATGGGTGCTTCTGTCGTGCATTAATATGACACATCCGATCTCAAGACTTCAAGCGGGTCAGCCCACGGCTGTAACCTCCTATCCCTAAGGCAGAGTACTGCTCGTTAGGCCAGTTTAGCGAACTAAACTCGAACGGCTTTGAGAGAGAGACTAGGCTCCCGGCTATTGACCACACACTCGCGTCGAAAAAGGAGTGATAGAAAAAGATTTTGTAATGACCAAGAAGAAAACATTTATTATAAAATGGCTCATACTAAGTTAAGAGCCCACGAGTGACTTGGGCAAAAGAGTTTTATGTATAATGATTGTATGTACGGAAGTACTTATATCATATCTGTGTTCACCCGAACTTTAAACATGTCTTAACCGACTGTCGGCTTCTCCCTCTTCGGTCAAGGACCGAAAAGTGCTATGTACTCCACCTGTCGAGAATATCGACGGTGTTTCTGATAACTAGGCAATCAGGCCATAAGGCTGTAACAGACAAAGCGCGCTCAGGGAACTTATGCTATATTACTGACGAAGTGTAAGAAGCATCTTCGAAGAAAATAGTACCTCCACCGATACCTTTCTTCGGTTGCTCATTGTTACTATGAGACTTGTGCAATAGATTTTTTGTACTCATGAGTTCCGTTGTGTGCCGACCATGATTGAAAATAATAAGAGCCCTAGCTTTCGGCTTCACCCAGTCTGAGGTCCGAGCTCGGATGACCCGATCGTGACAATTGCAGAGGTTCTCCCTTTACTCCCTAGCCGAACAATCGGGAACGTAGGGGTAAACACAGGAGCAAGGCAACCTAGCTTGCGGAACACTTAAGTCAACATGGTGCATATTGTGGCGTAATACACGAACAAGGAACGAAGCCATACAAGTATAATCATATGCAAGAGGAAAGGCTTCATAAAGGAAGCCCCCAAGCAAACGGGGTATTTGAATTTGTGTGTCACAAACAAAGTTTTGACAAGGAAGTTTTCACAAACAACTTTTTGCCAAAAAAAGTATAATGCTTGGTCGAACCGAACAAAATTTAAATTTGAAAATTTTGAGCATAAAAGCGACTTAGCTGGTTAGTGTGCTCGGTGTCGATGCACGGCCCGAGCATACGATGGGACAAGGTCCCAGCCCCCAAGCCGGTCCCGAGGTGGCGGAGCGAAGAGCTCGGCACTCCGAAGTGGCGACATAGCACGGCCAATGCAGGCCCGCAGTGTGATGCCGAAGTCCCCGGCATGGGTTAATGAAGTGATGACGAAGCCCTCGGTCCAGCCGAGGTGACGTGGTACGTCGGTACGCAGAGGTGACAACGCTGCCCAATCCGGATCCTTTATATATGGCCTGTGTGCCGAACACTCGATGAGATAGAGCTCTCTCAATGATGCCGAAGTCCCTGAGGCAACCGAACACCTCAGTATGGCAACACGACCAGCAAGGTGATCACGAGAGCCGATTTACGCCGACTAGGACAACGGCGTCGGCTTGTCGAAGAGACCACGTGACGTAGTCAAAGTCCATTACCGAACCACCATGTGGCCGTTGTTAATGCGGCCACCATTTGATAGACCTGCGTACAGATGATGGAACAAACCAGAGTAATAATTCCTTGGAAAAAAATAAACCCAAACAAACAAAAATTACTAGGATCAATAGCACCTGGTTTATTTGTTGTAGCAATCCGAAGAAAGGTGACTCCCAAAATTGGGACTCGATCCACACACCCATTGCCTGATGGGCGATAAAGCGACGGCATGGCGATGCTGGCAAAGGTTGGCTTGCCGAGGCAAAGCCCTCGGTCCAGCTAACGTGACGAAGCTGGTCGGCTGGTGAAGCCGAAGTCACCGGAGTATGTTGATGAAGAAATAGCCAAGTCCCCGGTCCAGCCGAGGTGACGGAGCAGGTCGGTGAGGAGACGTTGCAGTTGTCATGTCAGCCGAGGTGTTGAAGCATGTCGGCGTGATGGATATCGGCTTGAAGAAGCAACAGTGCGGCCATGCTGACGCAGGTCGTGACTTGTGACACGGTCAATGCCGGCTTGATGAAGTGACCATGCGGCGATGCCGGTGTGCCCGCTCCGTGTAATTTGTGGGGCAGCGATGTTGGTGATGATTTATCCTTCGTGATGCCGAGCTCTTGTTCGGCTTGCCGAGAAGATGATCGAAGAAGTTGAGCTCGGCTCAACAAAGCAGTGACGTGTCTAGCGCAGGTCGGCAGCCATGGAGCAATATTGCCGGACTGGTTTGACACCAGCGTGATGGTGAAGATTACCTCGGAGGAGGCTTAAAATTTTATTGCTACGTGTTTAAAAACAACGCACAATACCCTAGAAAAAAATTCCTTCAAAAGGGTTGTCCAATATTCCGTTCATGAAGAAACATGAACTCGGGCCGGATTCATATTCGCGCAGAAAACAGATCCGAAAATTGGTCCACTCATCGGAAGGTTCCCGGAGCTTGAACCGTCGGATCGAGCTGAAATTCGGAGGGGTGGTAGATATGGGAATTCCGCAGCAGATGAACGGCTGGATCTTCCAAAGGACCTCCAAGCTGGGCTCTGGAGACCACGCCCTAAACTCGTCCAGATTCCCGTCCAGATTTGACAGGGCTCCGATATATCGTAGATCGCCAGAGATTCCTCCATCGGAACTCAACGAAATTTGGCATGGTTGTTGTACACTTAATTCCGCACAGTTCCACCGAAGGAATCGTCAAAGCGATGCTCGAGGAGGTGGTGGCAGCGGATACAAGTTTGCTGTTCAGAAAAAACAGCACGGTCGCCCGAGGGCAATGTTGACGTTGAGCCCCCGAGCTCCATGGATGATTCTTGCATGATCATGATAGAGATCGGAGTTGATGTTGACGAAGGCCCTCGTCCGAACATGATGATCAGAGGTAGGGCACGGTCCTTGGTTAAGCCAAGGTGGCCAGTCGAGCCGGCGACAAAAGACGCCGACATCGACCATAAAGCTCGGCTCCGATGCGTAGATCGCACCGGAGACGGTCCGAATTCCCATCGCCCCGTGGCGACCGCCAGCAGGCTCTCAATGAAAGCACCAATGTCGGTTCAATATCCGGCGTATCTCGTAGTAGGGGTCCTAAGCTAGGCGTCTGGGAGCGATGGTAACATGGACATGGGGTTTTACCCAGCTTCGGGCTCTCTTGATGAGATAATACCCTACATGCTGCTTTTGATTGTATTCATATGGGTGTAGTACAGAGTATATGTATCTACCACGAGATTGTAGTAATGAATATGAGATTGTCTATTGACTAGCCTGGCCTCGGTTTATATATGCATCGTAGGCCTAGGGTTTAGAGGAGTCCTTGTCTTGGGCGCCAAGTCTTGTAGAATCCTCCTTGTATGCGGCATGGGCTGTCCGAACTGGCCCAATAGTGAACCGCCATGGGGGTCCTCGGCCCGATCCAGCTGGTCGGGAGACGACGTGGTGAGTACCCCCTAGTCCAGGACACCGTCAAAGATCTTGAGGCGAATGTTGTTGAAGCGCTGGATGTACTTCTGCAGGGTCTCTCCTGGCTGCTGCTTGATGTGGCGTAGGTCACCCGCGGCCGGCGGGCGGTCGCGAGTGCCCTGGAAGGTGGCGACGAAGCGGTCGCGCATCTCACCCGAGGAGGAGACCGACCCTGGGGGCAAGTGTAGAAGCCACGAGCGAGCACCATCCTTGAGAGCCATGGGCAACAAGTTTGGCATGACTTTCTCATCGCCGTTGGCCGCCTCGATGCTCAGCTCATAGAGCTGGAAGAACTCCGCAGGGTCGGGGGTGCCGTTGTAGCGCGGGGGCAGGTCCGGCTTTAACTTGCCTGGCCAGATGATGTTGCGCAGCTCAGGAGTGAAGGCGTGGCAGCCTGCTGTGGCCACCGGGGCCCGTCGTGGGGGCGGAGCTTGATCTTGGTGTCCTCGCGCTGCCGCCGCGGGTGGCGCGCGGCCTAGACGTCGTGGCGCCGGGAGCACAGGGGCGTTTTCTCACAGTCGGGGAACTTCTTGGCAGCTTCCTTCTTCACGCGCGGGCACCCGGCGCGGCGGGTCGCGCTGTGGGGCCGCGCATCCTAGGGCTAGGACGCCGTCTTGGTGCGGAGGTGGCGGAGGCGCTCCATGAGCCACGTCGCCCGCAGCTGGAGGAGGGCAAGGCGGCGAGAGGGATGGTACGGAGGAGGTAATACTGTTAGAGTAGCAACTAGAGGAGGTAAAATGACTCAGGAACCACTTTATCCTGAGGGACACCCAAAAAGAATTGAACAAGACTCTCAAAGAGCTAACACTGATGCACGTAGTCCTTCTAAAAAGAAAAGGAAGAAGAAAAATGATAGGACTTTGCATGCCTCTAGTGAACCTTAAGTAGAAAAACCTCCTGATAATGATAATGAAATTTCTATCTCTGATGCTGAAAGTCAACCTGGTAGTGAACATTCACCTTTTGATAATGAAAAAGATAATGATGAGGTTCATGAAAATACTCAAACGAATAATAAAGAACCAGACAATGATGTTGAGATAGAACCTGCAGTTGATCTTGATAACCCACAACTGAAGAAGAAAAGATATGATAAAAGAGACTTTGTTGCTAGAAAACACGGTAAAGAAAGAGAACCATGGGTTCAAAAACCTATGCCCTTTCCACCTAAGTCAACTATAAAGAAAGATGATGAAGAATTTGAACGCTTTGCTGAAATGCTGATGCCAGTCTTTTTGCGTACTCGCTTGACTGATATCTTAAAAATGCCTCCTTATGCAAAGTACATGAAAGACATCATCACCAGTAAGAGAAAAGTACCTGAAGCTGAAATCTCCACCATGCTTGCTAATTATACTTTTAAAGATGGAGTACCTAAAAAACTTGGAGATCCGGGAATACCAACTATACCTTGCTCCATCAAAAGAAATTATGTGAAAACTGCCTTATGTGATTTGGGAGCCGGTGTTAGTGTTATGCCTTTCTCTTTATATAAAAGACTTGATTTGAATATAATCACACCTGCTGAAATATCTTTGCAAATGTCTGACAAATCAACTGCCATACCTATCGTTATCTGTGAGGATGTGCCTGTTGTTGTTGCTAATGTCACTATTTTGACTGACTTTGTTATACTTGAGATGCCCGAGGACAACAACATGTCGATTATCCTTGGTAGACCCTTCTTGAATACTGCAGGGGCTGTTATTGATTGCAATAAAAGCAAGGTCACTTTTCATATCAATGGTAATGAGCATATGGTGCTCTTTCCGAAGAAACAATTCCAAGAGAATGGTATTAATGTTATTGAGAAATCTCCCACAATCACTATTGGAAGTTTTCAACTACCTCTACCTACTATTAAAAAGAAATATGAAATGCTTATTGTTGTGGACATTCATATCCCCGTTGAGGTAACTTCGTGATTTTCGAAAGTTCTTCGGTTTCATGCTAATCGAAAGTGGTTGTTAATAAGACTTGATCAACCTTATTAATGGATCATTTTTTAGAGGTATGAAGTTGATGAATTTAGTAAGCACTACCTTCTGTCCCTACTTTTTGTTTTCTGTTTTTATTAGTTAAATAAAATAAAATGCCATGCTTTGTCTGTTTTCTGAATTTCCCGTGTAATAAAAAAATGACCCAAAAATAAAAGTTCTCAGAATGCTCTGAAAATTTAATGCGATTTTTTATGAATATTTAAGAATTTTTGGTGCTAATAATTTCAGAGGGAGGTGCACCAGGTGGGCACAACCCACCTCGGTGCGCCAGGAACCCCAGGCGCGCCCTGGTGGGTTGTGGTCCCCACGTGGCCCCCCTCACTTATTTCTTCATAGCACTTCATCACCTACCTCTAGAAAAAAATCCCCATTGCTCTCTCTCTCTCTCGTGTTCTTGCTCTCAAACCTGCAGATTTCGATCTCTTTGCTCGAAGCTCCCTTTCCAAAACTGTTTCGGGGGATTGTTGCTTGGTATGTGACTCCTCCGCTTGTCCAATTAGTTTTTGCTGTAGTAGTTTATATTATGAATAATTAGCTACTCTTGGTGCTGCTGTAGATGAGCTTGCATGTTGAATTCTTAGAGTTCTAAGTAGTTTGAATGCTTGCTATGGCCTCTAGGCATCCCTATGAGTAGTTACTATCAATCTTGTAAAGTTTTGTTGAGAAAAAATTGTGGACTAAAAATTTCAGAATTTTTATTCATAGGAAAAACATGAGTATCTTTAGGAAGTTTGCTTCCAAGAAGAACTCCAAGGGAGTGATTGGGGAGTCATCTGATTGTGATCTCCATACCCAGAGATTGGCGGAAGTACGGCCGTGTGAGTGACCACATACCCCGTTCATTGAAGGGGCCAGAATCCTTCAAGAGTTTGCACAATATGCTGCTAATGCCGGCCTCACCGACTTCATCGCAGCTGAATGTGAACAGTATCATCTCCTCACAAACACCTTTGTTCAAAGTTTTAATTTCCTTCCTAGGAATAATCCTCTTGAGGTGCAGTTTAATTTATACGCCGAACCCCATCAGATACCGCTTACTGAGTTCTGTGAAATATTCTTGCTTCCTTCTGATGGTGGTTTGGTAGAGCCTAGGGCGGGATGGCAGTTTTTCCCATGGGTATGGGTACCCGCGGGTACCCTACCCGAAAACAACGGGCATGGGCAAGACTTGAATAGATTTTGTACCCACGGGTAATGGGTATCCATACCCGCAAAATATATGGGTAGGGTATGGGTATGAAATTATGCCCATGGGTAACCCAATGAATACCCATGAAAAGTTAATAAATGAAAATAATGCCTATGACATGTGGGGTCAACATACTCCTATGGCCCACCCTAAGTCTCATATTCCATAAACCGGCCATAGCTCATAGGCCCGTAATCACCTGCTCGCAACTCTTCCTACATCCTATGTGACTTCGAAAAGATGAAATCTCGACTCTTCGCTACCAGACTCATGCCCAACTCTCAATCGAGCGATACCCCACAACATCTAGCTTCCACCAACCACCACTCATACTCCCTAGACCACCCATCGGAGGAGATCGTGTCAGTGCTATACTGCTCGCCCATCATCACTTGAATTTTTAACTCATTTCTTGACATTTTAAAAATTCAAGTGCTATATATTGTACCCACTGGATACCCATTGGGTATAGAATACCCGATGGGTATGGGCATGGGTGCCAATTTATGCCCATGGGTATTGAAGTGGGTGGGTATAGAAAGTTTCTATGGGTATGGGTTTGGGCAGAAGGAGGTTGTACCCGCCCATACCCTGCCCATTACCATCCCTAGCCTAGGCCTATGAAGTTTGAAGGCTTTTATCGTACTCTGACAGTGGGTGATGAGAGAGGGGTGTCGAGTATCACCGCCGCTGGCTTGCATTTTCCTGTTGTTCATTATTTTACCCTTTTCATTGAAAAATGCTTGCTTGCTAGAGAAAAGGTGGGTGCACTCAGTGCCCCAGACCTTGTTGTTTTACGTCGTGCACTGAAGGCGACAACACTTATAGCTTGGGAGCTATTGTGGCACGTCGCCTTCACATTAATAAATCCAAGGGTAAAATTCATGGTGGAATTTACGCTACTCGCTTCGCTGGTCGCTTTAACGTTCAGATACGCCTGCATGATCATCCATTGCCCAAGGTTTACCTAGATCGCGCGGCCATGGTCACCAACAGTTCATTGCTGCCGATCACCCTAACATCCCTATTCTGTATAACCTGGTTTTCAGTGTGAGAACTCGTGATATTATTCCATTGCCTGCACCTACTTTGTTTGATCCTATTGCCAGGGCTGGATACAGGATTATGCCTGCGGACATCATCGCCTACCAGAACAACCAGGCTGCAACAGAGGAGGAGCCTCAACAGTGGGATCCACAGGTGCCCGCTCCTCAGCAGTTCGACATGGGACCCCATGGTTTCTTCGACTACTGACTGATTACCAAGTTAGGCCAAAAGCCTAAGCTTGGGGGAGTACATATTCCCACCGACATTACATTCATGTTCACACATTTCATTCCAGTTTTCGGTGTCCACACTTTTTCATTGTATTATCCATGCTTAATTTATTTTCTCACTTTCTTCTTGTGTGTTTGAAAAACTTGAGAAAATACAAAAATATTTCCTCCTTCTTTTTGATTTTTCTTTCTAGAGTAGTTAGTTGTAGCACTAAAAAGAAAACCCAAAAAGATTTGCTTGTTGGGAGCTTTCCTATGTAAATAGTTTTTCTCATTTCTGCTTTTCCTTTTATTTGCTTGCTCAAGAAAACCAAAAACTCCAAAAATATTTCAGTGTGTTTCTCTGAATTTATTTTCTTTTTATCGAGTCATACTGAGGAGAAGACCACAATGAAAATGTTGAGTGGCTCTCATATGCATAATTGTTGATCTAATAAAGAACCCATATTAGTTTGTCTTCTCCTGTTGAATAAAATGTTTGCAAATTCCAGCTTAGTCCACGGCACTCTTGCACTATTATTATTTTCAAATTGTTCGGTCGTGCAAGTGAAAGGCAATAATGATGCTATTTGATGAACTGGCCGTGGCAGAGAGAAACGGGTATGAACTCGACTTGTTCTGTTTTTGTAAGTATGTTTAACCTAGTATCCATGATTCAGCCCATTGTGATTAAACATGTTTGCAATGACAATTAGAGATTATAGTTTTTCATGCCATGCATTGTTGGGGAACGTAGTAATTTCAAAAAATTTCCTATGCACACGCAAGATCATGGTGATGCATAGCAACGAGAGGGGAGAGTGTTGTCCATGTACCCTCGTCGACCGACAGCGGAAGCGTTATCACAACGCGGTTGATGTAGTCGTACGTCTTCACGATCCGACCGATCAAGTACCGAACGTACGGCACCTCCGAGTTCTACACACGTTCAGCTCGATGACGTCCCTCGAACTCCGATCCAGCCGAGTGTTGAGGGAGAGTTTCATCAGCACGACGGCGTGGTGACGATGATGATGTTCCACCGACGCAGGGCTTCGCCTAAGCTCCGCAACGGTATTATCGAGGTGTAATATGGTGGAGGGGGGCACCGCACACGGCTAAGAGATCTCAAGGATCAATTGTTGTGTCTCTGGGGTGCCCCCCTGCCCCCGTATATAAAGGAGCAAGGGGGAGGCAGCCGGCCAAGGGGAGAGGCGCGCCATAGGGGGGAGTCCTACTCCCACCGGGAGTAGGACTCCTCCTTTCCTTGTGGGAGTAGGAGAAGGGAAGGGGGAAGGAGAAAGAAGGAAGGGTGCACCCCCTTTCCCTAGTCCAATTCGGACCAGACCATGGGGAGGGGTGCGGCCACCTATTGAGGCCTTTCTCTCCTTTCCCGTATGGCCCATTAAGGCCCAATACGAATTCCCGTAACTCTCCGGTACTCCAAAAATACCCGAATCACTCGGAACCTTTCCGAAGTCCGAATATAGTCGTCCAATATATCAATTTTTACGTCTCGACCATTTCGAGACTCCTCGTCATATCCCCGATCTCATCCGGGACTCCGAACTCCTTCGTACATCAAAACTCAATAAATCTTTCATCGTAACGTTAAGCGTGCGGACCCTACGGGTTCGAGAACTATGTAGACATGACCGAGACACGTCTCCGGTCAATAACCAATAGCGGGACCTGGATGCCCATATTGGCTCCCACATATTCTACGAAGATCTTTATCGGTCAGACCGCATAACAACATACGTTGTTCCCTTTGTCACCGGTATGTTACTTGCCCGAGATTTGATCGTCGGTATCTCGATACCTAGTTCAGTCTCGTTACTGGCAAGTCTCTTTACTCATTCCGTAACACATCATCCCGCAACTAACTCATTAGTCACAATGCTTGCAAGGCTTATAGTGATGTGCATTACCGAGTGGGCCCAGAGATACCTCTCCGACAATTGGAGTGACAAATCCTAATCTCGAAATACGCCAACCCAACAAGTACCTTTGGAGACACCTATAGAGCACCTTTATAATCACCCATTTACGTTGTGACGTTTGGTAGCACACAAAGTGTTCCTCCGGTAAACGGGAGTTGCATAATCTCATAGTCATAGGAACATGTATAAGTCATGAAGAAAGCAATAGCAACATACTAAACGATCGAGTGCTAAGCTAACGGAATGGGTCAAGTCAATCACGTCATTCTCCTAATGAGGTGATCCCGTTAATCAAATGACAACTCATGTCTATGGCTAGGAAACATAACCATCTTTGATTAACGAGCTAGTCAAGTAGAGGCATACTAGTGACACTCTGTTTGTCTATGTATTCACACATGTATTATGTTTCCGGTTAATACAATTCTAGCATGAATAATAAACATTTATCATGATATAAGGAAATATATAATACTTTATTATTGCCTCTAGGGCATATTTCCTTCAGTCTCCCACTTGCACTAGAGTCAATAATCTAGTTCACATCGCCATGTGATTTAACATTAATAATTCACATCACCATGTGATTAACACCCATAGTTCACATCTCTATGTGACCAACACTCAAAGGGTTTACTAGAGTCAATAATCTAGTTCACATCTCTATGTGATTAACACCCAAAGAGTACTAAGGTGTGATCATGTTTTGATTGTGAGATAATTTTAGTCAACGGGTCTGTCACATTCAGATCCGTAAGTATTTTGCAAATTTCTATGTCTACAATGCTCTGCACGGAGCTACTCTAGCTAATTGCTCCCACTTTCAATATGTATCTAGACCGAGACTTAGAGTCATCTAGATTTAGTGTCAAAACTTGCATCGACGTAACCCTTTACGACGAACCTTTTGTCACTTCCATAATCGAGAAACATATCCTTATTCCACTAAGGATAATTTTGACCGCTGTCCAGTGATCTACTCCTAGATCACTATTGTACTCCCTTGCCAAAATCAGTGTAAGGTATACAATAGATCTGGTACACAGCATGGCATACTTTACAGAACCTATGGCCAAGGCATAGGGAATGACTTTCATTCTCTTTCTATCTTCTGCCGTGGTCGGGCTTTGAGTCTTACTCAATTTCACACCTTGTAACACAGGCAAGAACTCTTTCTTTGACTGTTCTATTTTGAACTACTTCAAAATCTTGTTAAGGTATGTACTCATTGAAAAAAACTTATCAAGCATCTTGATCTATCTCTATAGATCTTGATGCTCAATATGTAAGCAGCTTCACCGAGGTCTTTCTTTGAAAAACTCTTTTCAAACACTCCTTTATGCTTTGCAGAATAATTCTACATTATTTCTGATCAACAATATGTCATTCACATATACTTATCAGAAATGCTGTAGTGCTCAGACTCACTTTCTTGTAAATACAGGCTTCACCGCAAGTCTGTATAAAACTATATCCTTTGATCAACTCATCAAAGCGTATATTCCAACTCCGAGATGCTTGCACCAGTCCATAGATGGATCGCTGGAGCTTGCATATTTTGTTAGCACCTTTAGGATTGACAAAACCTTCTGGTTGCATCATATACAACTCTTCTTTAATAAATCCATTAAGGAATGCAGTTTTGTTTATCCATTTGCCAGATTTCATAAAATGCGGCAATTGCTAACATGATTCAGACAGACTTAAGCATAGATACGAGTGAGAAACTCTCATCGTAGTCAAGACCTTAAACTTGTCGAAAACCTTTTGCGACAATTCTAGCTTTGTAGATAGTAACACTACTATCAGTGTCCGTCTTCCTCTTGAGGATCCATTTAATCTCAATGGCTCGCCGATCATTGGGCAAGTCAATCAAAGTCCATACTTTGTTCTCATACATGGATCTCATCTCAGATTTCATGGCTTCAAGCCATTTTGCGGAATCTGGGCTCACCATCGCTTCTTCATAGTTCGTAGGTTCGTCATGGTCTAGTAACATAACCTCCAGAACAGGATTACCGTACCACTCTGGTGCGGATCTTACTCTGGTTTACCTACGAGGTTTGGTAGTAACTTGATCTGAAGTTTCATGATCATCATCATTAGCTTCCTCACTAATTGGTGTAGGAGTCACAGGAACTGATTTCTGTGATGAAATACTTTCCAATAAGGGAGCAGGTACAGTTACCTCATCAAGTTCTACTTTCCTCCCACTCACTTCTTTCGAGAGAAACTCCTTCTCTAGAAAGGATCCATACTAAGCAACGAATGTCTTGCCTTCGGATCTGTGATAGAAGGTGTACCCAACTGTCTCCTTTGGGTATCCTATGAAGCCACATTTCTCCGATTTGGGTTTGAGCTTATCAGGATGAAACTTTTTCACATAAGCATCGCAACCCCAAACTTTAAGAAACGACAACTTTGTTTTCTTGCCAAACCACAGTTCATAAGACGTCGTCTCAACGGATTTAGATGGTACCCTATTTAACGTGAATGTAGCTGTCTCTAATGCGTAACCCCAAAATGATAGTGGTAGATCGGTAAGAGACATCATATATCGCACCATATCTAATAAAGTACGGTTACGATGTTTGGACACACCATTACACTGTGGTGTTCCAGGTGGCGTGAGTAGTGAAACTATTTCACATTGTTTTAACTGAAGGCCAAACTCGTAACTCAAATACTCTTCTCCACGATAAGATCATAGAAACTTTATTTTCTTGTTACGATGATTTTACGCTTCACTCTGAAAATTATATGAACTTTTCAAATGTTTCGGACTTCTGTTTCATTAAGTAGATATACCCATATCTGCTCAAATCATCTGTGAAGGTCAGAAAATAATGATACCTGCTACGAGCCTCAATATTCATCGGACCACATACATCTGTATGTATGATTTCCAACAAATCTGTTGCTCTCTCCATAGTACCGGAGAACAGCGTTTTAGTCATCTTGCCCATGAGGCACGGTTCGCAAGCATCAAGTGATTCCAAAATCCATCAGTATGGAGTTTCTTCATGCGCTTTACACCAATATGACCTAAACGGAAGTGCCACAAATAAGTTGCACTATCATTATTAACTTTGCATCTTTTGGCTTCAATATTATGAATATGTGTATCACTACGATCGAGATCCAACAAACCATTTTCGTTGGTGTGTATGACCATAGAAGGTTTTTATTCATGTAAACAGAACAACAATTGTTCTCTAACTTAAATGAATAACCGTATTGCAATAAACATGATCAAATCATATTCATGCTCAACGCAAACACCAAATAACACTTATTTAGTTTCAACACTAATCCCGAAAGTATAGGGAGTGCGCGATGATGATCATATCAATCTTGGAACTACTTCCAACACACATCGTCACCTCGCCTTTTACTAGTCTCTGTTTATTCTGCAACTCCCGTTTCGAGTTACTACTTTAGCAACTGAACCAGTATCAAATACCGAGGGGTTGCTATAAACACTAGTAAAGTACACATCAATAACATGTATATCCAATATACCTTTGTTCACTTTGCCATCCTTCTTATCCACCAAATAGTTGGGGCAGTTCCGCTTCCAGTGACTAGTCCCTTTGCAGTAGAAGCACTTAGTCTCAGGCTTAGGTACAGACTTGGGCTTCTTCACTTGAGTAGCAACTTGCTTGCCGTTCTTTTTGAAGTTCCCCTTCTATCCCTTTGCCCTTTTCTTGAAACTAGTGGTCATGTTAACCATCAACACTTGATGCTTTTTCTTGATTTCTACCTTCGTCGATTTCAGCATCGCGAAGAGCTCGGGAATTACTTTCGTCATCCCTTGCATACTATAGTTCATCACAAAGTTCTACTAACTTGGTGATGGTGACTAGAGAATTCTGTCAATCACTATTTTATCTGGAAGATTAACTCCCACTTGATTCAAGCGATTGTAGTACCCAGACAATCTGAGCACATGCTCACTAGCTGAGCAATTCTCCTCCATCTTTTAGCTATAGAACTTGTTGGAGACTTCATATCTCTCAACTCGGGTATTTGCTTGAAATATTAACTTCAACTCCTGGAACATCTCATATGGTCCATGACGTTCAAAACGTCTTTGAAGTCCCGATTCTAAGCCGTTAAGCATGGTGCACTAAACTATCAAGTAGTCATCATATTGAGCTAGCCAAACGTTCATAACGTCTGCATCTGCTCCTGCAATAGGTCTGTCACTTAGCGGTGCATCAAGGACATAATTTTTCTGTGCAGCAATGAGGATAATCCTCAGATCACGGATCCAATCCGCATCTTTGCTACTAACATCTTTCAACATAATTTTCTCTAGGAACATATCAAAATAAACATAGGGAAGCAACAACGCGAGCTATTGATCTACAACATAATTTGCAAAATACTATCAGGACTAAGTTCATGATAAATTTAAGTTCAATTAATCATATTACTTAAGAACTCCCACTTAGATAGACATCCCTCTAATCCTCTAAGTGATCACGTGATCCATATCAACTAAACCATGTCCGATCATCACGTGAGATGGAGTAGTTTCAATGGTGAACATCACTATGTTGATCATATCTACTATATGATTCACGCTCGACCTTTCGGTCTCCGTGTTCCGAGGCCATATCTGTTATATGCTAGGCTCGTCAAGTTTAACCTGAGTATTCCGCGTGTGCAACTGTTTTGCACCCGTTGTATTTGAACGTAGAGCCTATGACACCTGATCATCACGTGGTGTCTCAGCACGAAGAACTTTTGCAACGGTGCATACTCAGGGAGAACACTTATACTTTGATAATTTAGTGAAGGATCATCTTATAATGCTACCGTCAAACAAAGAAAGATAAGATGCATAAAGGATTAACATCACATGCAATCAATATAAGTGATATGATATGGCCATCATCATCTTGTGCTTGTGATCTCCATCTCCGAAGCACCGTCATGATCACCATCGTCACCGGCGCGACACCATGATCTCCATCGTAGCATCGTTGTCGTCTCGTCAATCTTATGCTTCTACGACTATCGCTACCGCTTAGTGATAAAGTAAAGCATTACATGGCGATTGCATTGCATACAATAAAACGACAACCATATGGCTCCTGCCAGTTGCCGATAACTCGGTTACAAAACATGATCATCTCATACAACAAATTATATCACATCATGTCTTGACCATATCTATGGCTAGGAAACATAACCATCTTTGATCAACGAGCTAGTCAAGTAGAGGCATACTAGTGACACTCTGTTTGTCTATGTATTCACACATGTATTATGTTTCCGGTTAATACAATTCTAGCATGAATAATAAACATTTATCATGATATAAGGAAATATATAATACTTTATTATTGCCTCTAGGGCATATTTCCTTCATGCATAAGTAGCTAGGGGTGGACAATGATTTATCTTGGATATCAACATTGTGTTAAAATGATTGTGATGTAGTATGATGATATGGTATCCTCCTCTGAATGTTCGAGTGGCTTCACTTGGCACATGTTCATGCATGTAGTTGAATCAAAACCAACAAGCCTCTATGATATTTATGTTCATGGTGTTCATATCCTACTCATGCTAGTGTCCATTGTTACTTATGCATAATGCATGTTCATGACCGTTGTTGCTCTCTAGCTGGCCGCTTCTCAACCTATTTGCTAGCCTTCGCCTGTACTAAGTGGGAATTATGCTTGTACGTCAAAAACCTTGAACCCAAGTTATTCCAGATGAGTCCACCATACCTACCTATATGCGGTATACCCTGCCATACTAAGTAAATTTGCAGGTGCCACACTAAAAACTTCAAATAAATATCCTTTTTGTGTGCCTGGATCATTCATGGAACGACAGGAGGTAGTCGGTATCTTCCATGCTAAGCGGGTTATTCTCAGGATGAGTGTTTATTCACTCACCATCGCACGAGAAAAGGGCGGTAATAGGGATGCCCATACCCAAACTGCAAAAAGAATTGATCTTTCAAATAATCAAACAAAAACTCCAAACGGAGTTATAACCTTCACTTTATTGCTTGGGATCCGCCACTAGCGTGCTTAGCATGGAAGATATTGATAACTGATGGTCGTGAAGTAAACAAGAAGGGTGCATGTCTCAAAATATCATTTACCTCTGTTTTAAAAACTTGAGCTCTGGCACCGCTGCAAATCAGTGATTCCTTTGCGAAGGGACTTTCTATTTACTTTTATGTTGTGTCATCACCTTCTAAAATAAGCGCCAGAACCTGAGAGCATTGATGTCATGCTGATGCATTGTGTGTAGATAATGTTGGGTGCATCATGACTGGATATTTTCTACCATGAATTACAATGTTTAGTCGCTGCTTGAACTTTGGAGGTGCTCCGCATTTATGTTTTGCGGTCTCATAAAGGGCTAGCGAGATACCACTATTGTCATGTTATATCATGGTTGTTTTGATAACGTGTTGCTGTTTGAGATATCTTATTATTGCTCGCTAGTTGATTATGTCATTGATATGAGTTAATATAATTTTTAAGAGTTATTGTCGGCATGGTTAGTTATAATGTTGGCTGAAAACCTGGGGTGCTATTTAAGCTTATTTATGCAAACAAGAGCAAAAGAGTTTGTAAAAGTTTTTCTTTTTCACTTTCAGTTTATCAACTGAATTGCTTGAGGACAAGCAAAGGTTTAAGCTTGGGGGAATTGATACGTCTCCAATGTATCTACTTTTCCTAACGCCTTTCCTCTTGTTTTGGACTGACGCTGTTTTCAGCAGAACTACCTTGGTGTTGTTTTTTTGTGTAGAAATAAAAGTTATCGGAATGGAAAGAAACTTTGCGAGGATTTTTATGCAAATAAGAGAATTTCTGTAGCCAAGAACCACTGGAGGGGGCACGTGGGTGGGCACAACCCACCAGGGCGCGCCCAACCTCCAGGCGCATCCAGGTGGGTTGTCCCCACCTGGTGGCCCCGGAGACCCTGAAACCGATGCTATAAAATCACATATTTGCAGAAAAAATCAGGGAGAAAGAATTATCGCATTCCACGAGACGGATCTGCCGTCACCTCCTGTTCTTCATCGGGTGGCCAGATCTAGAGTCCGTTTGGGGCTCCGGAGAGGGGGATCTTCGATCTTCGTCATCACCAACCCTTCTCCATCGCCAATTCCATGATGCTCCCCACCGGGAGTGAGTAATTCCTTCATAGGCTCGCTGGTCGGTGAGGAGTTCGATGAGATTCATCATGTAATCTAGTTAGTTTTGTTAGGGCTTGATCCCTAGTATCCACTATGTTCTGAGATTGATGTTGCTATGACTTTGCCATGCTTAATGCTTGTCACTTTGGGCCCGGGTGCCATGATTTCAGATCTGAACCGTTTATGTTATCACCATTATATCCATGTTCTAGATCCGATCTTGAAAGTTATAGTCACCTACTACATGTTATGATCCGGCAACCTCGGAGTAACAATAGTCGGGACCACCCCCGGTGATGACCGTAGTTTGAGGAGTTCATGTATTCACCGTGTATTGATGCTTTGTTCTGGTTCTTTATTAAAAGGAGGCCTTAATATCCCTTAGTTTCCAATTGGACCCTGCTGCCATGGGAGGGTAGGACAAAAGATGGCATGCAAGTTCTTTCCATAAGCACGTATGACTATCTATGGAATACATGCCTACATTATATTTATGAACTGGAGCTAGTGCCTTATCGCCCTAGGTTATGACTGTCACATGATGAATATCATCCAACAAATTACCGATCCAATGCCTATGAATTTATCTTATATTGTTCTTGCTAAGTTACTACTGCTATCATTCCTGTTGCACTTGCTACAAAATTGCTGCTATCACTGTTACCGTTACTATTGCTGCTGTCACTATTACCAAAACTATCATATTACTTTGCTACTGATCACCTTGCTGCAGATAACTAATCTCCAGGTGTGGTTGAATTGACAACTCAGCTGCTAATACTTGCAAATATTCTTTGGCTCCCCTTGTGTCGAATCTATAAATTTGGGTTGAATACTCTACCCTCGAAAACTATGTGATCCCCTATACTTGTGGGTTATCAATACTCTTATTTGCTTTCCGCTTGTGTGGTTGTGAGCTACTTGCTTGTGCTCGTGAGACTCTAGCTTCTTTATTGAACATTATGCAATGGTCATATCATGCTTATTATGTTGCTTCTTATGTGTTTCAAGATATTTGCTCACCACACCATTTCATGAGATCTAGGCACTGTTATTGGTTTATTATGTTTATTCTCATGTCTTGACAACGATGATCTTGGGGGAGCCTCCTGTTGGGGAACGTATCATGCAATTTCAAAAAAATTCCTACGATCACACAAGATCTATCTACGAGATGCATAGCAACGAGAGGGGGAGAGTGTGTCCACGTACCCTCGTAGACCAAAAGCAGAAGCGTTAGGTTAACGCAGTTGATGTAGTCGAACGTCTTCATGATCCAACAGAAAAAGTACCGAACGTACGGCACCTCCGAGTTCAGCACACGTTCAGCTCGATGACGTCCCTCGAACTTTTGATCCAGCGGAGGGTCGAGGGAGAGTTTCGTTAGCACGACGGTGTGGCGACGGTGATGGTGATGTGATCCGCGCAGGGCTTCACCTAAGCACTATGACGCTATGACCAGAGCAGTAAACTATGGAGGGGGCACCACACACGGCTAAGAGAACAACTGTTGTGCTTTGGGGTGCCCCCCCTACCCCCATATATAGAGGAGGGGAGGAGGAGGCCGGCCACCAAGGGGCGCGCCAGGGAGACGGGAGTAGGAGAAGTCCCCCTACTAGACTCCAGTCCTAGTAGACTCCAATCCTAGTAGGATTCGCCCCCCTTTTTTCCTTCTTCCGGAGGGGGAAGGGGGGAAAGGAGAGGGAGTAGGAGAAGGAAAGGGGGGCACCGCCCCCTTCCCTAATCCAATTCGGCCTCCTCCTTTGTGGGGGGCGTGCCAGCCCCTTGTGGGCTGGTTAGCCTCCCTTCTATGGCCCATATGGCCCATATCTTTCCCCGGGGGTTCCGGTAACCCCTTCGGTACTCCGGTATGTACCGGATACACTCCGGAACCCTTCTGGACTCCGAATACTACCTTCCAATATGTCAATCTTTACCTCTTGACCATTACGAGACTCCTTGTCATATCCGTGATCTCATCCGGGACTCCGAACAAACTTCGGTCACCAAAACACATAACTCATAATACAAATCATCATCAAACGTTAAGCGTGCGGACCATACGGGTTCGAGAACTATGTAGACATGACCGAGACACATCTCCGGCCAATAACCAATAGCGGAACCTGGATGCTCATATTGGTTCCTACATATTCTACGAAGATCTTTATCGGTCGTACCGTAATGAAAACATACGTTATTCCCTTTGTCATCGGTATGTTACTTGCCCGAGATTCGATCGTCGGTATCATCATACCTAGTTCAATCTCGTTACCGGCAAGTCTCTTTACTCGTTCCATAGTGCATCATCCCGCAACTAACTCATTAGTCACATTGCTTGCAAGGCTTGTAGTGATTTGCATTATCGAGAGGGCCCAGAGATACCTCTCCGATACTTGGAGTGACAAATCCTAATCTTGATCTATGCCAACCCAACAAACACCTTCGGAGACACCTGTAGAGCATCTTTATAATCACCCAGTTACGTTGTGACGTTTGATAGCACACAAGGTGTTCCTCGATATTCGGGAGATGCATAATCTCATAGTCAGAGGAATATGTATAAGTCATGAAGAAAGCAATAGCAATAAAACATAACGATCATTATGCTAAGCTAACGGATGGGTCTTGTCCATCACATCATTCTCTAATGATGTGATCCCGTTCATTAAATTATAACACATGTCTATGGTCAGGAAACATAACCATCTTTGATTAATGAGCTAGTCAAGTAGAGGCATACTAGGGACACTCTGTTTTGTCTATGTATTCACACATGTATTAAGTTTCCGGTTAATACAATTCCAGCATGAATAATAAACATTTATCATGATATAAGGAAATATAAATAACAACTTTATTATTGCCTCTAGGGCATATTTCCTTCAGTCTCCCACTTGCACTAGAGTCAATAAACTAGTTCACATCGCCATGTGATTCAACACAAATAGTTCACATCACCATGTGATTAACACCCATAGTTCACATCGCCATGTGATCAACACCCAAAGGGTTTACTAGAGTCAATAATCTAGTTCACATCGCCATGTGATTAACACCCAAAGAGTACTAAGGTGTGATCATGTTTTGCTTGTGAGAGAAATTTAGTAAATGGGTCCGCCACATTCAGATCCGTATGTATTTTGCAAATTTCTATGTCTACAATGCTCTGCATGGAGCTACTCTAGATAATTGCTCCCACTTACAATATGTATCCAGATTGAGACTCAGAGTCATGCATCGGTGTTAAAGCTTGGATCAACGTAACTTTTTATGATAAACTCTTTATCACCTCCATAACTGAGAAATGTTTCCTTAGTCCTCTAAGGATAATTTTGACCGCTGTCCAGTGATCTACTCCTGGATCACTATTGTACCCCTTTGCCAAACTCATGGCAAGGTACATAATAGATCTGGTATACAACATGGCATACTTTATAGAACCTATGGCTGAGGCATAGGGAATTCCTTTCATTCTCTCTCTATCTTCTGTCGTGGTCGGGTTTTGAGTCTTACTCCACTTCATACCTTACAACTCAGGCAAAAACTCCTTCTTTGACTGATCCATTTTGAACTCCTTCAAAATCTTATCAAGGTATGTACTCATCGAAAGTCTTATCAAGCGTCTTGATCTATCTTTATAGATCATGATGCCCAATATGTAAGTAGCTTCACCGAGGTATTTCTTTGAAAAAAATCCTTTCACACACTCCTTTATGCTTTCCAGAAAATTCTACATCATTTCCGATCAACAATATGTCATTCACATATACTTATCAGAAAAGTTGTAGTGCTCCCACTCACTTTCTTGTAAATACAGGCTTCACCGCAAGTCTGTATAAAACTATGTGCTTTGATCAACTCATTAAACCGTATATTCCAACTCTGAGATGCTTGCACCAGTCCATAAATGGATCGCTGGAGCTTGCACACTTTTTTATCACCTTTAGGATCGACAAAACCTTCTAGTTGCATCATATACAACTCTTCTTTAATAAGTCCATCAAGGAATGCAGTTTTGACATCCATTTGCCAGATTTCATAAAATGCGGTAATTTCTAACATGATTCGGACAGATTTAAGCATCGATACGAGTGAGAAAATCTCATTGTAGTCAACACCTTGAACTTGTCGAAAAACTTTTTTGCAACAAGTCGAGCTTTGTAGAAACTAACATTACCGTCAGCGTCAGTCTTCTTCTTGAAGATCCATTTATTCTCTATGGCTTGTCGATCATCGGGCAAGTGAACCAAAGTCCACACTTTGTTCTCATACATGGATCCCATCTCAGATTTCATGGCCTCAAGCCATTTCATGGAATCTGGGCCCATCATAGCTTCCTCATAGTTCGTAGGTTCGTCATGGTCTAGTAACATGACTTCCAGAACAGGATTACCGTACCACTCTGGTGCGGATCGTACTCTGGTTGACCTACGAGGTTTGGTAGTAACTTGATCTAAAGTTTCATGATCATCATCATTAGCTTCCTCACTAATTGGTGTCGGCATCACTGGAACTGATTTCTGTGATGAACTACTTTCCAATTCGAGAGAAGGTACAACTACCTCATCAAGTTCTACTTTCCTCCCATTCACTTCTTTCGAGAGAAACTCCTTCTCTAGAAAGGATCCATTCTTAGCAACAAAGATCTTGCCTTTGGATCTGTGATAGAAGGTGTACCCAACAGTTTCTTTTGGGTATCCTATGAAGACGCACTTCTCTGATTTGGGTTTGAGCTTATCAGCCTGAAGCTTTTTCACATAAGCATCGCAACCCCAAACTTTAAAAAACAACAACTTAGGTTTCTTGCCAAACCATAGTTCATACGGTGTCGTCTCAATGGATTTAGATGGTGCCCTATTTAACGTGAATGCAGGTGTCTGTAATGCATAACCCCAAAACGATAGTGGTAAATCAGTAAGAGACATCATAGATCGCACCATATCTAATAAGTATGGTTACGACGTTCGGACACACCATTACGCTGTGGTGTTCCAGGTGGTGTGAGTTGTGAAACTATTCCACATTGTTTTAAATGAAGGCCAAACTCGTAACTCAAATATTCGCCTCTGCGATCATATCGTAGAAACTTTATTTTCTTGTTATGATGATTCTCCACTTCACTTTGAAATTCTTTGAACTTTTCAAACGTTTCAGACTTGTGTTTCATTAAGTAGATATACTCATATTTGCTCAAATCATTTGTGAAGGTCAGAAAATAATGATACCCGCTGCGAGCCTCAACACTCATTGGACCGCATACATCGGTATGTATTATTTCCAATAAGTCATTGGCTCGCTCCATTTTTCCGGAGAACGGAGTTTTAGTTATCTTGCCCATGGTTCGCAAGTATCAAATGATTCATAATCAAGTGATTCCAAAAGTTCATTTGAATGAAGTTTCTTCATGCGCTTTACACTAATATGACCTAAACGACAGTGCCACAAATATGTTGCACTATCATTATTAACTTTGCATCTTTTGGCACAATATTATCAATATGTCTATCACCGCGATCGAGATTCAGTAAACCAATTACATTGGATGTAAGACCATAGAAGGTTTTATTCATGTAAATAGAACAACAATTATTCTCTGACTTAAATGAATAACCGTATCGCAATAAACATGATCCAATCATATTCATGCTTAACGCAAACACCAAATGACATTTATTTATGTCCAATACTAATCCCGAATGTAGAGGGAGTATGCGATGGTGATCTTATCAACCTTGGAATCACTTCCAACACACATCATCACCTCGCCCTTAAATAGTCTCTGTTCATTTTGCAACTCCTGTTTCGAGTTACTAATCTTAGCAGCTGAACCGGTTGAGGGAGTCCTGGACTAAGGGGTCCTCGGGCGTCCGGCTAGTTGGACATGGGCCGGACTGATGGGCTGTGAAGATACAAGACCGAAGACTATCACCCATGTCCGGATGGGACTCTCCTTGGCGTGGAGGGCAAGCTTGGCGTCTGGATATGAAGATTCCTTTCTCTATAACCGACTTTGTACAACCCTAGTCCCCTCCGATGTCTATATAAACCGGAGGGTTTATTCCGTAGAGGCAAGGATAATCATAGTCATAATCATACAGGCTAGACTTTTAGGGTTCTAGCCATTACGATCTCGTGGTACATCATTGTCACATCCTAGTTAGTTCATGCATTAGAGTGTTGCATCATGTCTACATTTCACAGAAACCTGAAATGGGGATGCCCGAAAACCCCCAGCACCCCCCCTGGAACAACTAGGGTTTACTAAAAAATTTCCAATGAACCTGAAATGCCCTCCATAAATGTTCACCACCTTTGGTCTTGGTTAAAACCTCTGCCAAAAATGGTTCCATATTTTTGGAGGCCATCTTGGATTTTTGCACAAGCCATAAGTATTTGCATTTGGGCATTTTAAATGCTATAAATATTTTCAAATGCCCAAATAATCTTGAAGGTATTTTTAGGCTGTTGGGAATAATCTCAAAGGTGCCTCAGAATATTTCCAGGATTTTTCCAAATGAAATAATATTTTTACTATTTCAAAACACAGTACAGAAATAAATAAAAAAGAGAAAAGAACAGAAGGCAGAAAACTTACCTGGCAGCCCACCTGGCGGCCCAGCACTGTGCTGGCCCGCGCCAGTCAGCTGCCTGCTCTCGCCAGAGCAGGCAGAGAGGTGACGCCGGCGAGCGTGAGCTCGCCACGGCGCCAGCAGCTTGCCGCCCCCGCCGCGGATGAGCTGGCCGACCTCTCTCGACGCGCCCCGAACCCCCGGACATCGCCATTCTCCCCCATCGCCTCTCCCTCGCCTTCTCCCCACCATGGCCGACGCCGCCGCAGCCACCTCACCGGAGTAGCCGCGCCCACCGTCGACCTCGCGCCGTACTACCGTGTCCTACAGCACCGCCGTCGCCCACTCCTTCGAGCAAGCCGAGCCCCGAGCGCTCGTTTGCCCCGAAGCTCCGTCTCCGACCTCGCCTTCGCCGCTCACCGTCGGAGATCCCCTCCGCCGTCGCCACTGCTACAGCTCGTCTCCGACCTCGCCGTCTGCTCCGTCGCAACCGCCGTGAGCATGGCCACCTTTCCATCCTCTCCTCTCTCTCTCTCGAGCTCTGCAGCCACCGCACGAAGTTCACCCGAACGCGCCGCCGCACGAGCTCGTCGCCGACGAGGCTCCGGCCATCCAACGGCCACACCACCGTAGCCATTAGCCTCACCGCAACGCCAGGAACCCGTAGCACCCTCGCACGTTCCTCGCCGCGCTCTCTAGCTACGGTCCCGACTACGCCCGTACCCCGGCAGCCGCACGGCTCGTCGCCGGCGTCGATTCCGGCGACCCCGAGCTCCACTACCACCACCAGTCGACGCGGCTCGCCCCCAGCTACACGTAGGTACTCTCCGCCGTCCTTTTGGTCGCCGGAGGGGGGATCCCGCACTCCACCGCCGCGTCTGGACGTCGCCGGCAGCTAAACGCCGGCGAGTCAACATGGTTTGACCACAGGTCAACCCCCCCCCCAGGGTCACTGACGAGTGGGGCCCGCCTGCTAACTAACCTGAGTTAGAATTAAAACTAATCCTAATTAACTAATTACCTAACAGTGTCACTGACACAGGGGACCCACATGTCAGGTTTGACCTGGACGACCCCGATGACCTGCTGACGTCACACTGACGTCAGGCTGACGCAGTAAAGCTTTTACTGGAATTATTCTTATATTGGAAATTCCAGAAATTATCACAAACTTCAAAAAATCATAGAAAATAATCTATAACTCAGAATGAAAAGATTTATATATGAAAAATGATCAGAAAAATCCATTCTATCCATCTGCACTGGTTTCATGCATGATTAAGTAAGTTAACCTACTGTTTTATACAGAACAAGATAAAGCACTAACATGGGCCATTTATGAACTTGGAATTTGAATCTTTGATTCAAATTAGTCCAAACCCTTCTGGCCTTAGTTGCATTAGCCCAATACATCCATTTTTGCCATGTCCCATGCATGCATCATATTGTTGCACTTGCTTGGTGTTGATTGTGTTCCGATGTGTTCATTGTGGTAGGTCCTGCCTCCGAGGATATTCACGAGTATCCAACTGAAGGGCAGTATCCCACCACCACTCCGTCAGGCAAGCAACCCATTGATCATTTCGATACAAACCCATCTTCTCGCTTCTGCTCTCGTTTACTGCATTAAGACAACGCGATTCAAACTACTGTGTGTTGCGGTAGTTGAACCCACTTTCCTTTGCATGACCTGTCATTGCCACAGTAACTAGGTGAAACCCACTAGCATGTGTAGGAGTTGATTGAGCCTTGTTGTGTTCCTACAATGCTATGCTTGCTATGCTTAGAGTTGTGTCAGGTCTGGCTCATCAGGGTGATGAACTAGAGTGAAAGTGTGTGTGTCGGTAAAGAGAGTAAAGTGTTGAATACGATTTAGTAAAGGTATCGATGGGAGGCCATGTAGGAGTACATGGTGGGTTGTTTCATTGAGACCGTCCCTAAGAACTGAGATCTGTATGCGTGATTTAAGATTCAGCTACTACCACACATTGGGCCCGAAACCAATGGACCCCCTCGGCTTCTTATTCACCCTTGTCCTCTGTCCAGGAGTTGCACGTAGTTTCTGGTGTTTGTAGTAAGCTGGAGGCCGTGGACAGCGCTGACCAAGGGGTGGGCTGTGATGCGGTAGGCTCGTGGCCTGGTGTACCGAGTCGCCCGTTTGGTGACCGGGAACCCTGCACACATCGTTCGGGGCCGTATGTGGAAACCTCGGCCGGACTCCCTGCGGATGGAACCTGAATAGGCGATAAACCTGGACTAGAGACTCGAGTGTTTAGGTAGGCTGTGGCCGACACCCACGTTGGGCTTCCGCTTGAAGGTTGCCGAGTACACGTCGTGTAGCGACGATAAGTGGTGAGAGCGTGTGTGACGAAGTACACCCCTGCAGGGTATGAAACTATTCGAATAGCCGCGTCCGCGGTAAAGGACTACTTGGTCGCTTATGCAGTTCATAGACAAGTAAATGGATACTACTAAAAGCCTCAAGATAAGTGTGAGTACCGCGGATGGCCCTCTCGTTGGATGATGAGGGAGGATCCACGGTGGAGTATTGAGATGGTGATTAGTGGACTCGTGTGCGAAAACTATTTCACAAGTGGTGTATCGTAGGATAGCTTAGCCAAGAGTCAAAGCTGGCTTGCTGCAATAACCCCACTACCTTCTTGAGAATGAGCATGTATAATAGGATCTGTTGTAAGACTTGCTGAGTACCTTTGTACTCATGTTGCTTAATTACTGTTTCAGACGACAACCCCGCCCCTTCTGACGGGTTCTACGTAGAACTCGACGACGACGAGTGACGCGCCACCAGGTGGTGATCTAGGCTTGTGAAGGGCCTATGTAGATAGACAGGCTTCGTCAAGCCTTCTTCCTTTCTAGTGTCTGTACCCAGACAGTTTGCTTCCGCATGTGCTTGTATGATTGTATGACTTGGGTGTCGGGTCATGTGACCCCTATCTGTATGAACAAGTTATGTAAGGCTCTCCGGAGCCCTTTAAATAAAGTACTTGAGTTGTAGAGTTTTGTTGTGATGCCATGTTGTATTTGCACATATCGAGCATATTGTGTGTATGTTTGAAATGCTTGGTATGTGTGGGATCCGACAATCTAGTTGTTTACCTTTAGCAGCCTCTCTTATGGGGAAATGTAGTCTAGTGCCTCCTTGAGCCATAGTAGTCCGCTACAGCCCGGTTCACCGGAGTCCTGCTAGCCCAGCACTACTGCTCTGGACACTTGACTGGCCGGCATGTGAGTCATATCGTTCCTGTGTCTGTCCCTTCGGGGAAATGTCACGCGGTGACATCCGGAGTCCTGCCTAGCCTGCTACAGCCCGGGTCACCGGAGTCCTGTTAGCCCAGTGCTACAGCCCGGATTCACACGCTGCTGACCGACACGTTCGATGTAGATTCATGTATGCCTGTCCCCATACGTTAGTGCCGCTTTGGGTTCACGACTAGCCATGTAGGCCCGGGTTCTCTGTCATATGGATGCTAGCGACATTATCATATACGTGAGCCAAAAGGCGCAAACGGTCCCGGGCCATGGTAAGGCGACACCCGAGGGAGTACCGTGCGTGAGGCCGCAATGTTATATGAGGTGTTACAGGCTAGATCGGTGTGACTTGGAATCAGGGTCCTGACAATCAACTCTTGTAACACTCATATTCATCAAGATCAATCGAGCAGGAAGTAGGGTATTACCTCCATAGAGAGGGCCCGAACCTGGGTAAACATCGTGTCCCCCGTCTCCTGTTACCATCGACCTTAGACGCACAGTTCGGGACCCCCTACCCGAGATCCGCCGGTTTTGACACCGACATTGGTGCTTTCATTGAGTGTTCCGCTGCGTCGTGTTCAAGAGGTTCGATGGCCCCGTCAATCATCTACAATAATGCTGTCCAGGGAGAAGTCTTCCTCCCCGGACAGATCTTCGTATTCAGCGGCTTCACACTGCGGGCCAACTCGCTTGGCCATCTAGAGAAGATCGACAGCTACGTCCCTGGCCATCAGGTCAGAGTTGGAAGCTTAAACTACGTCGCTGATATCCGTGGAGACTTGATCTTCGATGGATTCGAGCCGACGGCAGCCGCTCCCTGCCATCGCGATGAACATACTTAAATCTGTCATCGGACCACACCCAGGAGATAACACCTATAACTGCTCTGGCCCTAGATCCGGAGCAGATCGTGCCATCTGGGGACGGGAAGCTCAACCCCGCCACGGAAGCCACCGACTCGGTGGCGTTGGAGCCGCGTGCGGACCCAACCTCGGGTGGAATCTACGCCACCGGAGCCTCGGACTCGTTTCCGGCTACAGGTTCCGAACCACGTGCGTCCGTGTACGTCGAGCTTGATCGGACATCGATCGTCGAATTCATCTCTGCGGATGTCTTCCGGCACTCACCTTTAGGCTATGTGCTGAATTCATTAAAAACACTCTCCTTAGCGGGGGACTCACAGCCGAACTATGTCCGGTTCAAACTGGAGGCTGATGACGGAGAATTTCACTTCCCACCCACCGCCCACTTCATAGCCACTGTCGAAGACTTAACCGACACGCTCGACTATGGCTCCGAAGACATCGACGGTATGGACGACGATGCCGAAGAGGAGCAGGGCCAAAATCCGCCGTTCACCGGGTGCTGGACGGCCACTTCTTTGTATGACGTGTACATGGTGGATACACCTAAAGAGAACAATGGCGATAACGAGAAGGATCCAGTTGAGGATAAACCTCCTGAGATACAGCCAAAACACCAACGTCAGCGGCGCCACTCTAAATCACGCCGTGGAAAAGACAGCGATACCGGCATAAGAGAAAACAATACTCCGGACGATGCCGAAGACAATGAAGACCCCGTTGAGCCAACTTCCGAACAGGATGAACGGGAAGATTGGCGAGTCAGCCCCAATGAACAGGCCATTAACAAAGACTCGGAGGACAGCAACTATCTTCCACCCTCCGAGGATGAGGTGAGCCTCGGTGACGAAGACTTTATCGTGCCTGAGGAACCTGTCGAGCAGGAGCGCTTTAAGCGCCGGCTAGTAGCCACTGCGAGGAGCCTGAAAAAGAAGCAGCGGTAGCTTCAAGCTGACCAAGATCTGCTCAATGACAGATGGACTAATGTCCTGGCAGCCAAGGAGTACGGCCTCGAGCGCCCAGCCAAAAGTTACCCGAAGCGCAAATTGCTACCTCAATTTGATGAAGAGGCGCTGGAGCCTGTACCATCAGCACGTAATGCGGCTGACCGGCCACCACGTGGCCGGGACAAAGTGGCAACTCAAGCCAAATACCAGCCCACGCAAACTCGCCGTAAAGGCAGAGATAAAACAGCTCGGGGATATACATATGACCTGCGGCAGGACCTGGATAGTAGAGCAGGACAGAGCAGATCGATCTACGGATCGTGGGGGCGCGCCCCGACACATGATGACGGCTACCTAGCCGGACGCGACAAGCATAATCATGCCCGGGCCGAAAACCGCAGACGGACTCCATCCGAACTACGTCGCGACGTGGCCCGATATAGAGGCGCCGCACACCCCCTTTGCTTCACTGACGAAGTAATGGATCACGAATTCCCAGAAGGGTTTTAAACCCGTGAACATCGAGTCATATGATGGGACAACAGACCCTGCGGTGTGGATTGAGGATTTTATTCTCCATATTCATATGGCCCGCGGCGATGATCTTCATGGCATCAAATACCTCCCACTAAAACTCAAGGGACCAGCTCAACACTGGTTGAACAGCCTGCCTGAAAACTCCATTGGCAGCTGGGAGGACCTAGAAGACACCTTCCGCGACAACTTCCAAGGTACATACGTCCGACCTCCGGATGCAGATGATTTAAGTCATATAGTCCAACAGCCCGGAGAGTCAGCCAGGAAATTCTGGACTAGGTTCTTAACTAAAAAGAACCAGATCGTCGACTGTCCGGATGCTAAAGCCCTAGCGGCCTTTAAGCATAGCATCCGCGATGAATGGCTGGCCCGTCACCTCGGCCAGGAAAAGCCGAAGTCCATGGCAGCCCTCACGGCACTAATGACCCGCTTTTGCGCGGGCGAAGATAGTTGGCTAGCCCATAGCAATAATAACGCAAGTGAACCTGGCACATCTGAAGCCAAGAATAGCAATTGCAAGCCCCGACGCAACAGGCATAAGCGTCGGAACAATGGTGACAATACAGATGACACGATGGTCAACGTCGGATTCAGTGGCTCCAAGTCCTGTCAGCGGAAGAAGCCATACAAAAGGAACAATCCGGGCTCTTCTAGCTTGGACCGCATACTGGATCGTCCGTGTCAGATCCATGGCACACCCGATAAACCAGCCAATCATACCAACAGAGACTATTGGGTTTTTAAACGGGCCAGCAAATTAAATGCCGAAAACAAGGAGAAGGGGTCGCAAAGCGAGGACGATGACGAGGAGTCCCGTCCACCGGGGACAGAAGAAGTTCCCCCTCAGGTTAAAACGGTGAACATGATATACGCTACTCATATCCCCAAGAGGGAGCGCAAGCGCGCGCTCAGAGACGTCTACGCGATGGAGCCAGTCGCCCCAAAGTTTAACCCATGGCCGTCCTGCCCGATCACCTTTGATCGCAGGGACCATCCGACCAGTATCTGTCATGGCGGTTCAGCCGCACTGGTCCTCAACCCAATCATTGATGGATTCCATCTCACACGAGTCCTCATGGACGGCGGCAGCAGCCTGAACCTGCTCTATCAGGATACAGTGCGCAAAATGGGCATCGATCCCTCAAGGATCAAGCCCACAAAAACTACCTTTAAAGGAGTCATACCAGGTGTAGAGGCCCGCTGTACGGGCTCAATCACACTGGAGGTTGTCTTCGGATCTCTGGACAACTTCTGAAGCGAAGAGTTGATCTTCGATATTGTCCCCTTCCGCAGCGGCTATCACGCACTACTCGGACGAACCGCATTTGCTCGATTCAATGTGGTGCCACACTATGCTTATCTCAAGCTCAAGATGCCCGGACCACGCAGTGTCATAACAGTTAATGGAAACACGGAGCACTCCCTCTGTACCGAGGAGCACACCGCCGCCCTGGCAGCAGAAGTACAGAGCAGCCTTTTCAAGCAGAACCTTAATTCAGCGGCCAGGCTCCCGGACAGTGACAAACGAGTCCGAACTACTCTGCAGCAGGACAGTCCAGCTCGTCAAGAGCTCGACTAGCAATTCGGCCTTCGTCCCAGTCCCGATCAAACGGCGGTGCTTGTGCCACGCGTACATAACTACACACTCAAAATACCATGGGCA
Organism: Triticum aestivum; assembly: GCF_018294505.1. Taxonomy (NCBI): domain Eukaryota; kingdom Viridiplantae; phylum Streptophyta; class Magnoliopsida; order Poales; family Poaceae; genus Triticum; species Triticum aestivum. The sequence goes on along the minus strand of NC_057805.1, from coordinate 113,023,710 downwards.
GAGACGGAGGCATAACCAGAATGTGGTCCACAATATGGCTCGACCCTCCCCGGGCATACATACTTTCACTTTTCTTTTTCCTTTTCATTCTTTTCAGGTTTCTTTTCCACAGGCTTTTTCTGACGCCTGATCACCGGTCCTTTTGAAAGGATAGATACACCAAGACGGCAAGAAGCACTGACGTATAAGGGAATTTCTAGGTGGTCTCTTTAACGATCACTCTACCTGTTTGCAGGACCCGCATGCAGCTCTCCCTCGGTCTTGGCATGTCAAATAGCCAGGTTGCTTATCGCACTATTTGTACAAATACGCTTTGACGTATTAATCAAATTATAATGGAAACAGTTTGCGGCCCAGCTTATGTGGCACTAGCTTACTACTTCATTTCATTTCGTCATTCTTGTCGATTGCACCCGTACACTTTGGTACGCCTTAATTCGCCAGGGGCTTCATTGCATCCCATACTACGGCAACAAAGTCCGAACACTTTTTACAGTATAGTTCGGCACCCCGAATTTAGCATTATATGCATTGGCTCCGAATCATGTCTTTGGTCAATAGTTGGGTTGCCCGGCTCCTGTGCTTACTACCTTATGTTCCGCTATATCGGCTAGGGTAGTAAAGGGAGAACTACTGCGATTGTGTCCTGGTTTATCCGAATGAGCACCTCAGTAGAGAAAGCCGAAAACTGACTGTCATGATGCGGCATGAGCTGGTCAGCTCTTCGGAGGTTTCAAATCTCTAGCGATTTTTTTCGCATTACGCGATGAATCGGTTCTTACCCGATCAGGTGTTTACAGCACCCTAGTTCGGATACTAGGGGTTGTGCCTATATTTTTGTTGTCAAACTCCTATGGCTAAGTGAGGGTGATAAAGCCACATAGTCCGATTGCCTGGTTCATTGCGCTAAACACCTCCTTCAAGGACCAAACAATTGGATCAAGAGTGTTTAGATTCCATCCCGAACACCCCCGTACTACCTACGTGGGGGTTGAAGCCGACGACTGGCCAACTCTCAGATTTCATAAACACGGCAGCATAGGAGGGAAAATTTTCACAAGCATTATATTACATAATCGACTTTGTTCCATAATAAAGGGCGAGATAACATGAATGTATTCATTCAAAGATTACATCTTTCACACATTGCTCCGCTACAATGCAGGATCCCTCCAGGACATCGCTAAAATATTGCTCGGGCGTGCGGTGCTCCTTGCCCTCGGGCGGTCCCTCGGTCGCGAGCTTGACGGCGTTCATCTTCGCCCACTACACCTTGACGCGGGCGAAGGCCATCCGCGCACCCTCGATGCAGACCGATCGCTTGATAACGTCAAGCCAGGGGCAGGCACTGACCAGCCGCTTCACGAGCCCGAAGTAGCTGTTGGGCATAGCTTCGGCAGGCCACAGCCGGATTATTAAATCCTTCATGGCCAGTTCAGCCACCCTATGTAGTTCGACTAGCTATTTTAGCTGATCGCTAAAGGGCACCGGATATTCTGGCGCAAGGTATTGCGACCAGAACAGCTTCTCTGTTGAGCTCCCCACTTCGGCTCAGAAGAATTCCGCAACGTCAGAAACACTGCGCGGCAGATCCGCAAACGCCCCTGGGGAACTCCAAATCCGGGTTAGTAAGAGATACCTCTTCTTCACATACTTGCTTTGCATAATAAAAGCCTTACCCGCCTCGATTTTCTTGGCCTCCTGGATTTCCTGGAGGGCACCCTGGGCTAAAACCCTAGCCTCTTGTGCGCTCCGGCGAGCCTTGGTGAGTTCGGTCTCTTGATCCGCAATGTCGCGCTCCAAGGACTCGCATTTCTTGACGGCGTCCTGGAGCTCCTCCTGGACCTCACCAACCCTGGCCTCGTGTTTTTCATGGGCGGCTTGCTCCTTCGCCGCTTTCTTTTTGGCCTCAGCCAGCGCTTTCTTGAGGGTTTCCACCTCAGTAGCCGCTCCTACAAATATAATGGCACTATGGTCAGCACAAATTATCAATCCCTTCTGATATACAGCAGGTCATTACATACCTTGCTTGTCTTCTAGCTGCTTTTTTACACAGCCGAGCTCTTCCTCGGCCCGCTCCAGACTCTGCTTTAGTCCGGAGACCTCAGCAGCATGAGAGGTTGCGGCCAACAACGACGCCTGCTTATTCACATAAGACATATTTAGTTAGTTTCCTGCGAAAATTACTTGATCCTCTGTCCGGCTTTTCTTTTCGAACACCGGACAGTGTCTCAGGGGCTACTGTCTATACTGTGACTTTCTTTTTGCGTCGCTTACCTCAAAGCCTGTCAGCAGGCTGGTGCAGGCTTCGGTTAGTCCGCTTTTAACGGACTAAACCCTCTCAACCACCGTACCCATAAGGATACGGTGTTCATCCACAATGGAAGCGCCTCGTAGCGCTTCCAGCAGATTATCTGGTGCCTCTGGGTGGACAGAGGTCACCGGCGGAATAGGCGCACCTCCTCCCTTCAAAGGAGGCTGCTGGCCTGATTCCGGAGCCGTGTAGGTCTCCGGAATGGTATTCGCCTAGGGGCCGAATTGGATATGGCCCCCATCGCCAGTCTCCGTAGGGTTTTTCTCCCCTAGGTGTCCGGCGGCCGAGGGGTCACCCTCTGGCGCCACCCTGACGGCCTCCTGAACCTCTCCCTGGCCTAGGAAGGTCCTTCAGGACAGCACCTCGGCGTCGCCCTTGGCCTTGGGAGAGTAAGCCGCCGGCGGTGACTCACTGGCCATCGCCTTTGAATCCAGTAAATTCCCCGAGGATGCGGATCGCTCGAGGTCGGGCCGAGCCGGGCTACAGGTGCATGATTCAACATGTTAAGACAATGAGGTAGAGAGGCTGGATATATGAATGCATCTGGGTTTTTTAGTACTCACGATTCGGCCAGGGGCTTGTTTTAGGGGCGCGGTTCTGGGCTACTGTCGACGTCCCACGTGGAGTTATCCGCGAGGGAGCCCTTCCCCCTCTTGGACGCCTCTGCCTCCAGATTTGTGGAGGCCGCCCTCTTGTTCCTTCCCCCCTCAGGGGGGGAGTTGCTTTCTTCCTCCTCCTCCTCCTCATCATCTTCGGCGGCGGAGGAGTGAGTCTCGTTGTCTTCGGATGTCATGTCCGAAGCGCCCTTGCGGCGGGGGCCACCTCTGGCCCCCTTGGCCTTCTTCTCCGGCGCTTGGTAAGGCGCCGGGACTAGCATCTTCGTCAGAAGCGGGATGACTGGTTCCTCGGGCAGCGGAGCCGGACACCGAATCCGCTCCGCCTTCTTTGTCCAGCCCTGGAAAAAATAAATGGTGAGGCTTAGGTACCTTCCCTGAACAAGCAAGTAAAGAATGCACCCTGAAATACGAAAGACTTAACGCACTGGCGGGATGGGCTAGGGCAAGCCCACGGTCCTCGGTTATCTCCGGCGGCGTCTCGTTGCCCTTGAAGAGCACCTTCCAGATATCTCCGTGCATAGTTCCGAAGAATTGTTGCAAGGTCTGGTGCTCGGCCGGATTGAACTCCCATAAGTGGCAAGTCCGGCTCTGCCATGGAAGGATCCGGCGAACTAGCATCACCTGGATCACATTGACGAGCTTGATGTTCTTGTCCACCATGCTCTGGATGCGCGTTTGCAGCACTGTCAGCTCGTCCGACGAAGACCAATTCAGGCCCTTCTCTAGCCAGGAGCTGAGCCGCATTGGGGCTCCGGATTTGAATTCGGGAGCCGCAGCCCAGGTGGTGTCGCGGGGTTCTGTGATATAGAACCACAGTTTTTGCCACTCTTTGACGGTCTCCACAAAGGTACCTTTGGGCCATGTGACATTGGGCATCTTGCTCACCATGGCACCTCCACACTCTGCGTGTTGGCCATCCACCACCTTCGGCTTCACGTTGAAGATCTTAAGCCACAGTCCGAAGTGAGGTGGAATGCGGAGGAAGGCCTCGCACATGACAATGAATGCCGAGATGTGGAGGAAAGAATTTGGGGCTAGATCATGGAAATCTAGCCCATAGTAGAACATGAGTCCGCGAACGAATGGGTGGAGAGGAAATCCCAGCCCGCAGACGAAGTGGGGGATGAACACCACCCTCTCATGGGGCTCCGGAGTAGGGACGATCTACCCCTTGGCCGGAAGCCGATGGGTGATTTCTTCGGCTAGGTACCCAGCCTCCCGAAGCTTGGTGATGTCCTTCTCCTTGATGGAGGAGGCCATCCACTTGCCTTGCGCTCCAGATTCGGACATGGTCGAGTGCTTTCTTGAGGCAGAAAAGATGAGGACTTGGGCGCTGGAGCTTGAGAATGGGAGGGCATAGAGAGAGAAGGCGTGGGAGAAGGAAAGGAATCCTTATCTCCTTATGAGGGGCAGTGAATATCAAGCACCTCCCCACTCGCCCTAAAAACTCGCCTATTCCCAAGGGTCGTGCAAATGACACGGTTGGATCACCCACGCCCGTATTGATGAGAATCCCGCAATAAGGGACACGATCTCTGCTTTGACAAGATGTGCCAACGAAGCCGCATCTCGAAATATGGAATGGCAGGCTAAAAAAAAGTTTGAAATAATGATCGGGCGGCAATGTGATGTCATGCTACAAAAAGTTGTCAGTATATTGGACTCGTGAAATATTATACTCTCTGCGGTTGTGTGTGGTACTTGTTTTGTAGAGCCGGACACGTTTTCTGTGTTCGGAAAATGCTTTGGAGTATTCGGAGGAGGAACCCGCCTTGCAATGCCGAAGACAATCTGCGCGCCGGACACCTCATCATTGAAGCCTGGTTCAGGGGCTACTGTGGGAGTCCTGGACTAAGGGGTCCTCGGGCGTCCAGCTAGTTGGACATGGGTCGGACTGATGGGCTATGAAGATACAAGACCGAAGACTATCACCCGTGTCTGGATGGGACTCGGCGTGGAGGGCAAGCTTGGCATCTGGATATGAAGATTCCTTTCTCTGTAACCGACTTTGTACAACCCTAGTCCTCTGATGTCTATATAAACCGGAGGGTTTAGTCTATAGAGGCAAGGATAATCATAGTCATAATCATACAGGCTAGACTTTTAGGGTTCTAGCCATTACGATCTCGTGGTAGATCAACTCTTGTAACACTCATATTCATCAAGATCAATCGAGCAGGAAGTAGGGTATTACCTCCATAGAGAGGGCCCAAACCTGGGTAAACATCATGTCCCCCGTCTCCTGTTACCATCGACCTTAGACACACAGTTTGGGACCCCCTACCCGAGATCCGCCGGTTTTGACACCGACACCGGTATCAAATACCCTGGGGTTACTATGAACACTAGTAAAGTACATAACAATAACATGTATATCAAATATACCTTTGTTCACTTTCCCATCCTTCTTATCCGCCAAGTATTTGGGGTAGTTCCGCTTCCAGTGACCATTCCCTTTGCAGTAGAAGCACTCAGTTTCAGGCTTAGGTCTAGCTTTGGGTTTCTTCACAGGAGTGGCAACTTGCTTGCCATTCTTTCTTGAAGTTCCCATTCTTTTCCTTTGCCCCTTTTCTTGAAACTAGTGGTCTTGTTAACCATCAACACTTGATGCTCTTTCTTGATTTCTACCTTCGCCGATTTAGCATCGCGAAGAGTTCGGGAATCGTTTTTGTCATCCTTTGCATATTATAGTTCATCACGAAGTTCCAGTAACTTGGTGATAGTGACTAGAGAACTCTGTCAATCACTATCTTATCTGGAAGATTAACTCCCACTTGATTCAAGCGATTGTAGTACTCAGACATTCTGAGCACATGCTCACTGGTTGAGCTATTCTCCTCCATCTTGTAGGCAAAGTACTTGTCAGAGGTCTCATACCTCTCAACACGGGCATGAGTCTAAAATACCAATTGCAACTCTTGGAACATCTCATATGCTCCGTGGCGTTCAAAACATTTTTGAAGTCCTGGTTCTAAGCCGTAAAGCATGGCGCACTAAACTATCAAGTAGTCATCATACCGAGCTTGCCAAACGTTCATAATGTCTACATCTGCTCCTGCAATAGGTCCGTCATCTAGCGGTGCATCAAGGACATAATTCTTCTGTGCAGCAATGAGGATAATCCTCAGATCAGGGACCCAGTCCGCATCATTGCTACTATCATCTTTCAACTTAATTTTTCTCTAGGAACATATCAAAAATAAACGGGGAGCTACATCGCAAGCTATTGATCTACAACATAGATATGCAAATACTATCAGGACTAAGTTCATGATAAATTAAGTTCAATTAATCATATTACTTAAGAACTCCCACTTAGATAGACATCCCTCAAGTCATCTAAATGATACGTGATCCAAATCAACTAAACCATGTCCGATCATCATGTGAGATGGAGCAGTCTTCAATGGTGAACATCTCTATGTTGATCATATCTACTATATGATTCACATTCGACCTTTCGGTCTCTAGTGTTTCGAGGCCATGTTTGTACATGCTAAGCTCGTCAAGTTTAACCCGAGTATTCCACATGTGCAAAACTGTCGTGCACCCATTGTATGTGAACGTAGATCCTATCACACCCGATCATCACGTGGTGTCTCAGCGCGAAGAACTTTCGCAACGGTGCATACTCAGGGAGAACACTTATACCTTGAAATTTAGTTAAGGGATCATCTTATAATGCTACCGCCCTACTAAGCAAAATAAGATGCATAAAAGATAAACATCACATGCAATCAAAATATGTGACATGATATGGCCATCATCATCTTGTGCCTTTGATTTCCATCTCCAAAGCACCGTCATGATCTCCATCGTCACCGGCTTGACACCTTGATCTCCATCATAGCGTCGTTGTCGTCTCGCCAACTATTGCTTCTACAACTATCGCTACCGCATAGTGATAAAGTAAGGCAATTACATGGCGATTGCATTTCAGACAATAAAGCGACAACCATAAGGCTCCTGCCAGTTGCCGATAACTTTTACAAAACATGATCATCTCACACAATAAGTTATATCGCATCATGTCTTGACCATATCACATCACAACATGCTCTACAAAAACAAGTTAGACGTCCTCTACTTTGTTGTTGCGAGTTTTACGTGGCTACTACGGGCTTCTAGCAAGAACCGTTCTTACCTATGCATCAAAACCACAACGATTTTTCGTCAAGTGTGTTGTTTTAACCTTCAACAAGGACCGGCTATAGTCAAATTCGATTCAACTAAAGTTGGAGAAACAGACACCCGCCAGCCACCTGTGTGCAAAGCACGTCGGTAGAACCGGTCTCATGAACGTGGTCATGTAATGTTGGTCCGGGCCGCTTCATCCAACAATATCGCTGAATCAAAATAAGATGTTGGTGGCAAGTAGTATGACTATTATCGCCCACAACTCTTTGTGTTCTACTCGTGCATATCATCTACGCATAGACCTTGCTCGGATGCCACTGTTGGGGAACGTATCATGCAATTTCAAAAAAATTCCTACGATCACGCAAGATCTATCTAGGAGATGCATAGAAACGAGAGGGGGCGAGTGTGTCCATGTACCCTCGTAGACCAAAAGCGGAAGCGTTAGGTTAATGCGGTTGATGTAGTCGAACGTCTTCATGATCCAACCGATCTAGTACCGAACGTACGGCACCTCCGAGTTCAGCACACGTTCAGCTCGATGACGTCCCTCGAACTCTTGATCCAGTAGAGGGTTGAGGGAGAGTTTCATAAGCACGACGGTGTGGCGACGGTGATGGTGATTTGATCCGCGCAGGGCTTCGCCTAAGCACTACGACGCTATGACCGGAGGAGTAAACTGTGGAGGGGGGCACCGCACAAGGCTAAGAGAACAACTGTTGTGCTTTGGGTGCCCCCTGCCCCCGTATATAAAGGAGGGGAGGAGGAGGCCGGCCAGCAAGGGGCGCGCCAGGGAGAGGGGAGTCCTACTAGGACTCCAGTCCTAGTAGGATTCGCCCCCCCCCCCTTTTTCCTTCTTCCGGAGGGGGGAAGGGGGAAAGGAGAGGGAGTAGGAGAAGGAAAGGGGGGCGCCGCCCCTTCCCCAATCCAATTCGGCCTCCTCCTTTGTGGGGGGCGTGCCAGCCCCTTGTGGGCTGGTTAGCCTCACTCCTATGGCCCATATCTTTCCCCGGGGGGTTCCGGTAACCCCTCCAGTACTCTGGTATGTACCCGATACACTCCAGAACCCTTCCGGTGTTCGAATACTACCTTCCAATATATCAATCTTTACCTCTCGATGATTTAGAGACTCCTCATCATGTCTGTGATCTCATCCGGGACTCCGAACAAATTCAGTCACCAAAACACATAACTCGTTATACAAATCATCATCAAACATTAAGCGTGCGGACCCTACGGGTTCGAGAACTATGTATACATGACCGAGACACATCTCCGGTCAATAACCAATAGCGGAACCTGGATGCTCATATTGGTTCCTACATATTCTACGAAGATCTTTATCAGTCGTTGTCGGTGTCAAAACCGGCGGATCTCGGGTAGGGGGTCCCGAACTGTGAGTCTAAGGCGGATGGTAATAGGAGGCGGGGGACACAATGTTTACCCAGGTTCGGTCCCTCTCGATGGAGGTAATACCCTACTTCCTGCTTGATTGATCTTGCTGATATGAGTATTACAAGAGTTGATCTACCACGAGATCATAGAGGCTAAACCCTAGAAGCTAGCTTATGATTATGATTGTTGTTGTCTGTATCGACTAGCCTGGCCTCGGTTTATATAATGCACCAGAGGCCTAGGATAACAAGAGTCCTAGCCGAATACGCCGGTGGGGAGGAGTCCTTGTCTTCATCGCCAAGTCTTGTGGAATCTTCCTTGTATGTGGCAGCTATCCGAACTGGCCCATGAGTATACGGCCATGGGGGTCGTCGGCCCAATCTAATAGATCGGGAGATGACGTGGTGAGTACCCCCTAGTCCAGGACACCGTCAGTAGCCCCCTGAACCGGTCTTCAAGTTAGGGACGCTCCTTGATTCTTCTGAACTGTTCTTCATCTTCGGTCGTCGGTCTTGAAAACTGGTTCAACAAAACTTCTCATCTTCGATCTTGAGGATCGCCGAAGTGCATCCGAAGAGTTTACATGTCGGGCATCCGAGGAGCCCTTTAAGTCTTCAGCCTTTATCAATGCCTTGTTATTTTTATGCCACGCCTCGGGTTTGAAGTTGTTCTAGTGCGGCGGTGTCCTCTTGCATCCGAGCCCCAACGCCGGACTGCATTCGAGGTATCCTTTGCAGCCAAGCACCAACGCCGGACTGTGTCCAAGCTCCAACGCTGGACTGTATCCGAGCTCCAATGCCAGACTATATCCGAGGTGTCATAGATTACCTTGGTTAAAAAAAGTTGAAGGAGTTTAGCCGAGCTTAATGCCGGAAATGCCCTCTATGGAGCCAGCCACTGGCACCCGAGCTTTATGCTGGACTGCTTCCGAGGTGGTGCACCACCCGACAGCGGGCTAATTTTTGTGAATATTTTTGATTGGTGCAATTTATTCTCTGCCGAGATATATAGCCGGTATATGTATATCCAGTAGCCCTCAAGGTGTGTGTTGGTCTAAAACCCGAGAGGCACCTGAAGGAAAACATGAAACCGCTGTTCCCAGTAGCCCCTGAGACTCAGGCCGATGCGCGAAATCGGCCTGAGGATCAAATCCTAGCTCGGCGGCATACATAGGAATAAAAACGCAGTGTAATATATTAGAAATAATAATGATTAGCAGACGGGCCCCTGAGAGAGGGTCGTGAGAAGTCGCCGTGATATATTAGCTTGATGCCAGATAGGTCCAGATGGTACTTATTGTTGTCCGAAGACGCGCTTTCCCATAGTTTGATCAAGCCGAACCCTAAGCCCTTTGAATTTTCTACATTGAATAGGCAATGCAGTAGCCCCCGAGACACTGGTCGGGTGGCAACACCAGATCAAGGGATCGATGTGCCCCCTTAATATTTGTAAATAATGAGCGCAAAGCCCAGTAGCCCCCGAGCCTTAATGTGAGCACGGGTGGCCGAATTAAGGATCGATATCCAGAGTAAAATCACAGATTATGTGTAATGATTCTATGTATCCAAGTACTTTACATCATTATTTTGACTCCATTGCGACCGTTTATCAGTTGAAAGTGGCCCATCGTCGGCTTCTACCCCTTTGTAGATACTACGCAGGATGTTTCCGCAATAACAAGAGAACCATTAGCCGACGTCTCGGTGCCCGAAGGCAGTTGTGTTAGCGGAAACGAGGCAATCAGGTATGCGGGCTTTATAACTTTCGCTTAGTCATAGGAGCTTTAAACTGGGGAAGCTAGCTATGAGCCCCCGGTTAGTGTTCGGCGACAGCCGAGGTCAAGCCGTAAACACTTCGGCCAATGTTATGAACGGCCCGTCATTTAACATAGTCATCGGATCGCTGACCAGTTTACGCCTATTGTGACAGTCAGTTTTGGGCTTTCTCCACTGAGGTGCTTAACCATGTGAGCTGGAAGCACAATCGCAGTGGTTCTCCCTTTGCACACCTAGCCGAACAGAGCGGAACGTAGGAGGCAAGCACAGGAGCCGGGCAACCCAACTATTGACCGAAGAAACAATTCGAAACCAATGCATATATGGCAATATCTGAGAATGTTTTTGCCGAATCTCTTAGTGTCCGGCGTTGCACTACGAGACTAATGCTGGAAACACACATATAGTTTAAAAGTGCCATAGGCTTGGAAAACCAAAAAACGTCAGTGAACACCTGACGTCCGAACAAGATCAAGTGTTCGGTGCCAATCTGAAAATTGGACTTTAGAAAAAAAGTGCTTCTGTCGTGCTTTAACATGACACATCCTATCTCAAGACTTCAAGCGGGTCAGCCTACGGCTTCAACCTCCTATCCCGAAGGCGGAGTACTTCTCATTAGGCCAGTTTAGCAAACTAAACTCTAGCGGCTTTGAGAGAGAAATTAGGCTCCCCGGCTAGTGACCACACACTCGTGTCGAAAAAAGGAACGATAAACAATAATAATAAAAAAAACTTTGCAATGAATAAGAAGAAGAACACCTATTATAAAACGGCTCATATAAATTTAAGAGCCTCCAAGTGACTTGGGTAAAAGAATTCTATGGAAAATGATTCTATGTACCGAAGTACTAATATCATATCTTTGTTCACCCGAACTTTAAACGCGTCTTAACCGACCGTCGGCTTCTCCCTCTTCGGTCAAGGACCGAAAAGTGTTATGTACTCCACCTGTCGAAAATATCGACGGTGTTTCCGATAACCAGGCAATCAGGCCATAAGGCTGTAACAGACAAAGCGCGCTCAGGGAACTTATGCTATATTACTGACAAAGTGTAAGAAGCATCTTCGAAGAAAATAGTACCCCCACCGATACCTTTCTTCGGTTGCTCATTGTTACTATGAGACTTGTGCAATAGATTTTTTGTACTCGTGAGTTCCGTTGTGTGCCAACCATAATTGAAAACAATAAGAGCGCTAGCTTTTGGCTTCACCCAGTCTGAGGTCCGGCTCGGATGACCCGATCGTGACAATCGCAGAGGTGCTCCCTTTACTCCCTAGCCGAACAATCAGGAACATAGGGGTAAACACAGGAGCGAGGCAACCCAGCTTGCAAATTGCTTAAGTCAACATGGTGCATATTGTGGCGTAATACACGAACAAGGAACGAAGCCGTACAAGTGTAATCATATGCAAGAGGAAAGGCTTCATAAAGGAAGCCCCCAAGTAAACGGGGTATTTGAATTTGTGTGTCACAAACAAAGTTTTGACAAGGAGATTTTTTTACAAGCAACTTTTTTCCAAAAAAGTATAATGGTTGGTCGAACCGAACACAAGTTAAAAATTTAAAACTTTGAGCATGAAGGCAACTTAGCTGGTTAATGTGTTCGGTATTGATGACGCGGTCCGAGCTTGATGCGGGACAAGGTTGCATCCCCCAAGGCGGTCCCGAGGTGGCGGAGCGAAGAGCTCGGCACTCCGAAGTGGTGACATGGCACGGTTAATGCAGGCCGGTAGAGTGATGCCGAAGTCCCCGGCATGGGGTAATGAAGTGTTAACGAAGCCCCCCGTCCAGCCGAGGTGACGTGGTATGTCAGTACGCCGAGTTGACGATACTGCCCAACCCGGATCATTTTCCTGTGCACAAAAAATAGTGCAAACCGGAGATAATAGTAATAATAATAATAAAAATCGTTGCATAATAAATAATTTATGCAAAGTGAGTAATAAAAGAAATATGGCCTGGCGCCGAAGTCCATGTCGATGCAGGGCGTCGGCGTGATGCGGTAAAGGCGTGGCAAAGCCTGAATTCACAGGTCGGTCCGAGTTCCGGATGCGGCGTTCGCCGGACTATGTACAGAAACTGGCCGAACCACCATGCGACCGTCGTTAATGCGGCCACTATTTGATAGACCTGCGTACATATGATGGACAAACCAGAGTAATAATTCCTTGGGAAAAATGAACCCAAACAAGCAAAAAATACTAGGATTAATAGCACCTAGTTTATTTGTTGTAGCAATCCGAAGAAAGGTGATTCCCAAAATTGGGACTCGATCCGCACACCCATTGCCCGATGGGTGATAAAGCGACGGCATGGCGATGCTGGCAAAGGTTGGCTCGCCGAGGCAAAGCCCTCGGTCCAGCTAATGTGACGGAGCTGGTCGGCTAGTGACGCCGAAGTCTCCGGAGTAGGTTGATGAAGAGATGGCGAAGCCCCCGGTCCAGCCGAGATGTCGAAGCCTCGATGTCAGCCGATGAGTCGAAGTAGGTCGGCGTGATGGACACCAGCTTGAAGGAGCAACAGTGCGGCCCTGCCGATGTAGGTCGTGACGTGGTCAATGCCGGCTTGATGAAGTGACCGTGCGGCGATGCCGGTGTGCCCGCTCCGTGTAATCCGTGGGGCGGTGATGTCGGTGATGATTTATCCTTCGCGATGCCGAACTCTTGTTCGGCTTGCCGAGATGATGATCCGAAGAAGTTGAGCTTGGCTCAGCAAAGCGACGACGTGTCTAGCGCAGGTCGGCAACCTTGGAGCAATATTGCCGGACTGGTTTGACACCAGCATGATGGTGAAGATCATGTTCAAAAGATTTTAAAGTTAGTGGGATGTGTTTGGGAACAAAACACAATACCCCATACAAAACTTCCTTCAAAAAGGATGTCCGAAATCCCGTTCATAAAAAAGACGAACTCGGGTCGGATTCGTTTTCGCGCAGAAAACAGATCCGAAAAGTGATGCACTAATCGGAAGGTTCCCGAAGTTTGGACGGTCGGATCGAGCTGAAATTTTGAGGGGTGGTAGATATAGGAATTCCGCAGCTGATCAACGGTTGGATCTTCCAAGGGACGTCTGAGCTGGGCTCTGGAGACCACGCCCTAAACTCGTCCAGATTCCCGTCCAGATTTGACAGGGCTCCAGTATACCGCGGATTGCCAGAGATGCCTCCATCGGAACGAAATTTTCTGGGTTGTTGTAGACTCAATTCCGCACAATTCCACCGAAGCAATCGTAAAAACGACACTTGAGAAGGCGGTGGCGGCAGATACAAGTTCGCTGTCCGGAAAAACAGCACGGTCGCCCGAGGGCAATGTTGACGTTGAGCCCCCGGGCTCCCTGGATGATTCCTCCATGATCTTGATAGAGATCGGAGTTGATGTTGATGAAGGCCCTCATCCGAACATGACGATCGGAGGTAGGGCGCAGTCCTCGGTCCAGCTAAGGTGACCGGCCGAGCCGGTGACGAAGAAGCCGACGTCGCAGTTGATCTGCAGTCGAGCCATTGATCCTTTTGCCAATCACACAGCGGAACTCTCAATGAAAGCACCAATGTCGGTGTCAAAACCGGCGGATCTCGAGTAGGGGGTCCCGAACTGTGCGTCTAAGGCGGATGGTAACAGGAGGCGGGGAACAGAATGTTTACCCAGGTTCGGGCCCTCTCGATGGAGGTAATACCCTACTTCCTGCTTGATTGATCTTGATGATATGAGTATTACGAGAGTTGATCTACCACGAGATCATAGAGGCTAAACCCTAGAAGCTAGCTTATGATTATGATTGTTGTTTTCTATATCGACTAGCCTGGCCTCGGTTTATATAATGCACCAAAGGCCTAGGATAACAAGAGTCCTAGCCGAATACGCCGGTGGGGAGGAGTCCTTGTCTTGATCGCCAAGTCTTGTGGATTCTTCCTTGTATGCGGCAGCTGTCCGAACTGGCCCATGAGTATACGGCCATGGGGGTCCTCGGCCCAATCTAACAGATCGGGACATGACGTGGTGAGTACCCCCTAGTCCAGGACACCGTCAGTCGTACCGTAATGACAACATACGTTATTCCCTTTGTCATCGGTATGTTACTTTCCCGAGATTCGATCATCGTTATCATCATACCTAGTTCAATCTCGTTACCGGCAAGTCTCTTTACTCGTTCCATAATGCAGCATCCCGAAACTAACTCATTAGTCACATTGCTTGCAAGGCTTATAGTGATGTGCATTACCGACAGGGCCCAGAGATACCTCTCCGATACTCGGAGTGACAAATCCTAGTCTTGATCTATGCCAACCCAACAAACACATTCGGAGACACCTGTAGAGCATCTTTATAATCACCCAGTTATGTTGTGACGTTTGATAGCACACAAGGTATTCCTCCGGTATTCGGGAGTTGCATAATCTCATAGTCAGAGGAATATGTATAAGTCATGAAGAAAGCAATAGCAATAAAACTTAACGATCATTATGCTAAGCTAACGGATGGGTCTTGTCCATCACATCATTCTCTAACGATGTGATCCCATTCATCAAATGACAACACATGTCTATGGTCAGGAAACATAACCATCTTTGATTAACGAGCTAGTCAAGTAGAGGCATACTAGGGACACTCTGTTTTGTCTATGTATTCACACATGTACTAAGTTTTGGGTTAATACAATTCTAGCATGAATAATAAACATTTATCATGATATAAGGAAATATAAATAACAACTTTATTATTGCCTCTAGGGCATATTTCCTTCAGTCCCCCACTTGCACTAGAGTCAATAATCTAGTTCACATCGCCATGTGATTCAACACCAATAGTTCACATCACCATGTGATTAACACCCATAGTTCACATCGCCATGTGATCAACACCCAAAGGGTTTACTAGAGTCAATAATCTAGTTCACATCGCCATGTGATTAACACCCAAAGAGTACTAAGGTGTGATCATGTTTGCTTGTGAGAGAAGTTTAGTCAACGGGGCTGCCACATTCAGATCCGTATGTATTTTGCAAATTTCTATGTCTACAATGCTCTACATGGCACATCCTTGTGGGCTCCTCGTGGACTCCCCTGACTTGTTCTCGACGCCAACACCTCTTATATATATCCCAAAACCTCCAGAACATAACCTAGATCGGGAGTTCCGCCGCCGCAAGCCTCTGTAGCCACGAAAAACCAATCGGGACACTGTTCCGGCACCCTGCCGGAGGGGGAAATCAACACCGGTGGTCGTCTTCATCATCTCGGCGCTCTCCATGACAAGGAGGGAGTAGTTCACCCTCGGGGCTGAGGGTATGTACCAGTAGCTATGTGTTTGATCTCTCTCTCTCTCTCTCTCTCTCTCTCTCTCGTGTTCTTGGTTTGCCACGATCTTGATGTACCGCGAGCTTTGCTACTATAGTTGAATCATATGGTGTTTCTTCCCCTCTACCTTCTTGTAATGGATTGATTTTTCCCTTTGAAGTTATCTTATCGGATTGAGTCTTAAGGATTTGAGAACACTTGATGTATGTCTTGCATGTGCTTATCTGTGGTGACAATGGGATATTCACGTGATCCACTTGATGCATATTTTGGTGATCAACTTGCGGGTTCTGTGACCTTGTGAACTTATGCATAGGGGTTGCCACACGTTTTTGTCTTGACTCTTCGGTGGAAACTTTGGGGCACCCTTTGAAGTTCTTTGTGTTGGTTTGAATAGATGAATCTGAGATTGTGTGATGCATATCGTATAATCAAGCCCGCGGATACTTGTGGTGACATTGGAGTATCTAGGTGACATTAGGGTTTTGGTTGATGTGTGTCTTAAGGTGTTATTTTAGTACGAACTCTAGGGCTGTTTGTGACACTTATGGGAATAACCCAATAGATCGATCAGAAAGAATAACTTTGTGGTGGTTTAGCCTACAATAATCTCTTCGTTTGTTCTCCGCTATTACTGACTTTGGAGTGACCCTTTGTTGCATGTTGAGGGATTGTTATATGATCCAATTATGTTATCATTGTTGCGAGAACTTGCACTAGTGAAAGTATGAACCCTAGGCCTTGTTTCGTAGCATTGCAATACCGTTTTCGCTCACTTTTATCACTTGCTACCTTGCTGTTTTTTATATTTTCAGATTACAAAAACCTATATCTACCATCCATATTACACTTGTATCACTGTCTCTTCGCCGAACTAGTGCACCTATACAATTTACCATTGTATTGGTTGTGTTGGGGACACAAGAGACTCTTTGTTATTTGGTTGCAGGGTTGTTTGAGAGAGACCATCTTCATCCTACGCCTCCCACGGATTGATAAACCTTAGGTCATCCACTTGAGGGAAATTTGCTACTGTCCTACAAAACTCTGCGCTTGGAGGCCCAACACGAGT
This sequence comes from Triticum aestivum, assembly GCF_018294505.1. Classification (NCBI taxonomy): domain Eukaryota; kingdom Viridiplantae; phylum Streptophyta; class Magnoliopsida; order Poales; family Poaceae; genus Triticum; species Triticum aestivum. The sequence goes on along the minus strand of NC_057805.1, from coordinate 113,007,106 downwards.
CTACAAGAAGAAGGTTGTGTGGTAGACATCAAGCTCTTTTCTGGCGCCGTTGCCGGGGAGGTTAGTGCTTGAAGGTATATATTTTGATCTTGCAATCGAATCTTTTAGTTTCTTGTTTTATCACTAGTTTAGTCTATAAAAGAAAATTACAAAAAAATGGAATTGAGGTTGCCTCATATGCTTCATCTTTTTAATGTCTTTCGTGAAAATAAGGATTTTGATAATTGTGCCAAAGTGTTAGAAGAAAAATGCATTAAAATTTTTGGCACTAAATCTTTGAATGATGAGCATGATTGCAATGTTGTTAGTATGAATTCGTTGAATATCCATGATGCTAATGATATGCAAAGCTACAAGCTTGGGGATGCTATGTTTGATGAAGATGATATTTTTAGTACACCAAGTTTTGATGAGCAAATTTATATGATGATAGCATGCCTCCTATTTATGATGATTATGTTGATGAAACTGGTTTCGGAGAGGTCATGACTTTATTTAGTGATGAATCCACTATTTCGGAAGAGGTTCCAATTGATTATGAGAACAAAGTTGCTATCTATGATGATTATTGTGACGACATGTATGCTATAAATAATAATAATAATAACCATGAAACTTGTCATCATGATTTTAATTTTCAATTGGATTATGCCTCACATGATAGTTATTTTGTTGAGTTTGCTCCCACTATTCTGAATGAGAAGAATTTTGCTTATGTGGAGAGTAGTAAAATTTACATGTTTGTGCATCATGAGAATAATGCTTTATGTGATGGTTATATTGTTGAATTCATTCATGATGCTACTGAAAATTATTATGAGAGAGGAACATGTGCTCTTACATATTGCAATAATATCTAGTTTCCTCTCTATGTGTTGAAATTTTTGAAGTTGCACTTGTTTTGCCTTCCTATGCAAGTTGATTCTTGTTCCCATAAGTTGTTTGCTCACAAAATCCCTATGCAAAGGAAGTGGATTAGACTTAAATGTGACTGTTATATGCTTCATGATGCTCCCATTATGTTTCAATTCTTATCTTTTGTGTGAGCATCATTGAAATCATCATGCCTAGCTAGAAAGGAAATAAAGAAAAGCGCTTGTTGGGAGACAACCCAACATTTATACCTACTGTTTTGGTGTGTTCACATGATTATGCTACTGTAGTAATCATGTATTATAGCTTGTGCCAAGTAAGACCTTTGGGATGGCTTACGGTGATAGTTGTTTTGATCTTGCTGAGAAACAGAAACTTTTTCGCCCAGGAAAATAATTTTCATAATTCACAGAAGCGTTCTTTTGATCTGATTCTTTTTGCATCTGTTTGGTACAAAAATTTCCCAGGTTTTCCTAATTTTTCAGAATTTTTGGAGTTACAGAAGTATTCAAGAGTTACAGATTACTACATATTGTTCTGTTTTGACAGATTCTGTTTTCTTTGTGTTGTTTGCTTATTTTGATGAATCTATGAGTAGTATCGGAGGGTATGAACCATGGAGAAGTTGTAATACAGTAGATATAACACCAATATGAATTTAGAATGAGTTGACAACAGTACCTAAGTGGTGATTTATTTTCTTATACTAACGGAGTCATAAGATTTTCTATTGAGTTTTGTGTTGTGAAGTTTTGGGTGAAGTTTTGATGGACTACGGAATAAGGAGTGGCAAGAGCCTAAGCTTGGGGATGCCCAAGGCACCCCAAGGTAATATTCAAGGAATACCCAAGCAACTAAGCTTGGGGATGCCCCGGATGGCATCCCCTCGTTCGTCTTCAATCATCGGTAACCTTACTTGGAGCTATATTTTTATTCACCACATGATATGTGTTTTGCTTGGAGCGTCATTTTATTTTATTTATATTTGCTTGCTGTTATTTAGAGTAATGTTTTGTATCTTTTATTTCAATAAAAGTGTCAAGGATAGCCTTCATCATGCACAATTTGCAAGTATATGAGTTGCTGTTTCAAAACAGAAAGTTTCTCGCTATTGCCAAAATTCCCTAGAAAATTCAAAATGTGATAAAATGTTGAAATTTTTTGCACAATAAACTATGATAAATTCTCTACAGTGCGGTAAATTTTCAGATTTTTTTGAGTTAAATAAGTATGGTTCCTCTTGCATTCTTTACAGACTGTTCTGTTTAAACAGATTGCTATTATGTTTGCATTGTTTGCATATGTTTGCTTGTTTAATGGTTCTATTTGAGGATAGGACTGTTAAATATGCAGAGGCATTTAGTAGGCAATATCAAATAATAATTTTAGTGATTTTATACAGTAGAGAATGATAAGGTTTTGCATGGATTTATACTAACTTATCTCACGAGTTCTTGTTGAGTTTTGTGTGGATGAAGTTTTTAAGATTCCAGGAAACTATGATATGAAAGGAATTAAGGAGACACAAAAGCTCAAGCTTGGGGAGGCCCAAGGCATCCCTAATTAATATTTCAAGAAGTCTCAAGCATCTAAGCTTGGGGATGCCCCGGTTGGCATCCCACCTTTCTTCATCAACAATCATCGGTTAGCCTCGATTGAGCCTAAGTTTTTGCTTCTTCACATGATATGTGCTATCCTTGCAATGTCATTTTATTTTGTTTTGCTTGCTATTTGAATAAAGTACATTAGATCTGAAATTTTTAAATGAGAGAGAGTCTTCACATAGCTAAATAATTATTTGACTACTCATTGATCTTCACTTTTATCTTCTTGGAGTAGTTTGTCATTTACTCGTGTGCTTCACTTATATCCTATGAGTAAATGGTTGAATAATTTGAATATCATAAATCTGAAATTATATATGTTCCATATGCTTATCCCATGGGGAGTAATGACTTCACATATAAGACGTAGAGGTGGTAAATTTATTGAAAGTTAGCAAACATAGTATTGCTCACTTGAACAATTCATGAAAGAATATTGAAGGAAGAGAGCTTTCACATATACATATACATATACATATACTATCTTGGACATCTTCTATGATTGTGAGCCCCATTAACTATTTTCAAACATGAGCAAATTAGTTGAAGTTGGACAAGGAAGACGACTTAATGAGTTATGTTTGGGTATATTTGTATAGAAGTTATATTGTCATGGATCCTCCAACATGTGGTGCTTGCTATTTAGAATCTTTTGCTAGCCTAAATCTCTGTACTAAGCGGACTACTTGTGCATCCAAATTCCTTGAACCAAGTTTCTTCCATGAGTGTCCACCATATCTACCTATATGCGGTATTTACCTGCCGTTCCAAGTAAATTTGCATGTGCCAAACTCTAAACCTTCAAATAATAATCTGTTTTGTATGCCCGAATCGCTAATGTAGTGACTAGGGGCTGTCATTATCTTCCATGCTAGGTGGGTTATTCTCACGATGAGTGGACTCCGCTCATCATTCACGAGAAAGTGGTTGGTAATTGGGATGCCCAGTCCTATGATTAAAAGATCAAAAACAAAGTCGCAAATAATTAAACAAAACTCCCCCAGGATTGTTGATAGTTGGACGGTACCCGTTGTTTCGGACCAGCCGTGGAATGTGATTGTTGGTGGAGGGGGAGTAAAATCTTTACCTTTCTGTTTGGGAACCGCCTATAATGTATCTAGTATGAAAGATATTGGGAACTCTTGATTGTTATGTTGACAATGAAAGCATACCTCTCAAAATTATATTCATCTCTATTTTAAAAGCTTCGAGCTCTGGCACCTCTGCAAATCCCTGCTTCCCTCTACGAAGGGCCTATCTTTTACTTTTATGCAAGAGTCGGTAGTATTCCTTCTCATTCCAACCTACTCTTTAGTTGGCAAGCATCATGTGATGGGGAAAGATCTAAGCATATATGGCCATTCAAATATATTTGATCATGAATTATTATTGTTGACAATTATCTATATGATAAATAAGTTGGGAGGCGAGACATTAAGCCCCTATCTTTCTCTGTGTTCAATGGATGCTATTTGTTCTAAAAATATGCTTTGAGTGGTAGCAATCATGGAAGACTATATGATAGTTGAGTATGTGGGATGAATTGCAATTGTTTGATGACTGAGAACATAGTTTGTTAGTTTTCAAGAAAGTTTATGGTCTATGCTTTAACATGTGAATAGCTTGTTACTTGATCATGAAAAGCTTTATGATATGAGCTACTGTTATGATATACAATGATGCTAGAAAAAGTGATTGAAATTATCATTGATCAAACTTGTGCACTTGATAGCATTCCACATCAAAAATTCTATTTTTATCATTTACCTACTCGAGGACGAGTAGGAATTAAGCTTTGGGATGCTTGATACGTCTCCAACGTATCTATAATTTTTTATTGTTCCATGCTATTATATTATCTATCTTGGATGTTTTATATGCATTTATATGCTATTTTATATGATTTTTGGGACTAACCTATTAACCTAGAGCCCAGTGCCAGTTTCTGTTTTTTCCTTGTTTTTGAGTTTCGCAAAAGAGGAATATCAAACGAAGTCCAAATGAGCTGAAAATTTACGGTGATTTTTTATGGACCAGAAGAAGCCCCCGAAGCAAAAGAGTTGGGCCAGAAGAGCCACAAGGCCTCCACAAGGGTGGAGGGCGCGCCCTACCTCCTTGGGCGCGCCCTCCGTCCTTGTGGGCTCCTCGTGGACTCCCCAGACTTGTTCTCGACGCCAACACCTCTTATATATCCCAAAACCTCTAGAACAGAACCTAGATCGGGAGTTCCGCCGCCGCAAGCCTCTGTAGCCACGAAAAACCAATTGGGATCCTATTCCGGCACCCTGCCGGAGTGGGAAATCATCACCAGTGGCTATATTCATCATCCCAACGCTCTCCATGACGAGGAGGGACTAGTTCACCCTCGGGGCTGAGGGTATGTACCAGTAGCTATGTGTTTGATCTCTCTCTCTCTCGTGTTCTTGATTTGGCACGATCTTGATGTACCGCGAGCTTTTCTACTATAGTTGAATCATATGGTATTTCTTCCCCTCTACCTTCTTGTAATGGATTGAGTTTTTCCTTTGAAGTTATCTTATCGGATTGAGTCTTTAAGGATTTGAGAACACTTGATGTATGTCTTACATGTGCTTATCTGTGGTGACAATGAGATATTCATGTGATCCACTTGATGCATGTTTTGGTGATCAACTTGCGGGTTCTGTCACCTTGTGAACTTATGCATAGGGGTTGGCACACGTTTTCGTCTTGACTCTCCGGTGGAAACTTTGGGGCACTCTTTGAAGTTCTTTATGTTGGTTTGAATAGATGAATCTGTGATTGTGTGATGCATATCGTATAATCAAGCCCGTGGATACTTGTGGTGACATTGGAGTATCTAGGTGACATTAGGGTTTTGGTTGATGTGTGTCTTAAGGTGTTGTTTTAGTACGAACTCTAGGGCTGTTTGTGACACTTATAGGAATAGCCCAATAGATCGATCAGAAAGAATAACTTTGAGGTGGTTTCGTACCCTACAATAATCTCTTCGTTTGTTCTGCGCTATTAGTGACTTTGGAGTGACTCTTTGTTGCATGTTGAGGGATTGTTATATGATCCAATTATGTTATCATTGTTGAGAGACTTGCACTAGTGAAAGTATGAACCCTAGGCCTTGTTTCGTAGCATTGCAATACCGTTTTCGCTCACTTTTATCACTTGCTACCTTGCTGTTTTTATATTTTCATATTACAAAAACCTATATCTACCATCCATTTTATACTTGTATCACCATCTCTTCACCAAACTAGTGCACCTATACAATTTACCATTGTATTGGGTGTGTTGGGGACACAACAGACTCTTTGTTATTTGGTTGCAGGGTTGTTTGAGAGACACCATCTTCATCCTACGCCTCCCACGGATTGATAGACCTTAGGTCATCCACTTGAGGGGAATTTGCTACTGTCCTACAAAACTCTGCGCTTGGAAGCCCAACACGAGTCTACAAGAAGAAGGTTGTGTAGTAGACATCAGCCTTCAAGACCAACCCCGAGTGATTCGAGGCTCATCCGTTGGGGTGACTCGAAAGAGACTACGGTGAGCCTTCGTGGCGTTCTGCAAGCTTTGGCTCCAGCACCGCTCTAAACGGAGAGTAGCTCTTCCCCAAGGAAGAGTAAACTTCGGGATAAAATCTGTGTCCTCGCCTCACTTGTGGTTAATCCTTTCCCGCACTTTACTTTGCCTTGTATGCTTGTTGGCTTGCTAATTAGATTGTTGTCTAGCATATCTTGCTTTAAGCTTGCTTGTCATATAGGTTGTGTTCACCTAGTTGCATATCTAGTGAACCCTATTTATCCGCTAAACCTTAAAATTGACAAGAAAGATTAAAATTTGTACTCTCCTATTCACCCCCCCCCCTCTAGTCGACCGTATCGATCCTTTCAAAACTAACCTCTCATATTGTTATTTTTGAGAAGAACAACACACTTCATTTCATGTATCAATGTTTAGGGGAATACAAAGATGATCCGGTGGATCGATGAGCCACATATTTCGGCCAATGTCTAGGGTAGTGGCCATTCTAGCTAACCTAAGTGCCTCACCATTGCTTGTGTGTTCCTCGTGGACGATCTCACAGCTCTGAAGCTTCTTCTTCCTCTCGTTGATCTCCTGTAAGATCATGCAATACTCACCAAGATGAACCGAGCTTTTTCAGGTTGTTTATAACTCTCAGACAGTCAGATGAGATTCGCACTCTATTCATGACCAATTCCTTGGCTAGTGCCAGAGCTTTTCAAGAATTGTTTTTTTGAACTTAGCTCTTGTTTTTTTAACTTTTGCAACCTTTATTAAACTAGGATCATGTCTGTTATAAGTGAAGGGATAAGAAACACAGGGGGTTTATCTAGCCACACCTCAGACAGCTTCCTTCTGTAACTCGCTCGAGTGAGCGCATGCGCCGCGGCATTGCTCTCTCAGGCACAATGTACTATGGTTGCCCTGCCGAAAGAACTCATCATCTATCGCAGTCATCGGTGATCACAGCTCCCGATGCACAATAATCTGCAGGTTCCAGTATAGCATGAACAATCTTCACTGAGTCACACTCTATAGTCACGGAGAATTTGTTGTCAAGAACTTCGGTTCTTGGAGGACATCCTGAAGCTCCTGCAAATACCTCTTTTTTTTTTAGGTATGATAAGATGTGTGGACAGGGGGCTTTGCAGTTACGGCCCATATGGTCTCGCTCGGCAAATGAGCAGACTTTTGTTACGGCCCATGAACAACAACCCTCGGCGGCCCATTGATGAGAAGCCCTATACTCCAAGTCTCCATTTCGTAAATTTCGTCCATGGATGCTTCCCCTTCCCCTGGAGAGGAGGCCCCCCCGTCGCCGGCGAGGTGAGAGATGAGCCTCTCCGCCACCTTCCGGGTCGCCAAAATTCCCCGCACCACCCTCCCTCCGAAGTCTTGCAAGGCCACCCCCTCCTCGGTATCGGCCTCCCCCGCCCCCGCGTCCGGAGATCCACCGCCCAAGGCCGCCAAGAAGAAAAAGGAGGCGGCGCCGTGGTGCGTCTACCTCATCGCCTCCTCCCTGGCTCCCCGCACATACGTCGGCGTCACGACCGACTTCCCTCGCCGGTGGTTCCTCCTCCCCCTTTCTCCTTTCGGGTTTCTACTCTTTAGCCTGATATAGCCTCAGGTGGCTCTGGTGAATTGGATGAACTTTCAAATTGATTCCTCCATTTGGTTGTAATCCTCTCGAGAAACTGCAATTTCGTTCTAGCTCGACACTAAAGAAGATTCAGCGATAATACTGCTTCCACAATTTTGGTGTTTTGCTGATGATTCCCTGGAAAATAAAACAAGTAAAAGCCTGAATAATATTGTCGCTGTCATGATTGTTTTTTAGGCTGTCTTGTCTTGCTCAGGCTGTAGCCTTGTACTCCCTCCGTTCTTAAATACTCCTATATGTCTTTCTAAAGATTTCAACAAGTGACTACATACGAAGCAAAATGAGTGAATCTATACTCTAAAATATGTCTATATACATTTATATGTGGTATTTCATTTGAAATCTCTAAAAAGACTTATATTTAAAAACGGAGGAAGTAGGAAATACACGCTTGAGATACTTTTTGTGTGTGTGTGTTCGTGTTGGGGTGCATTGACAGTTCTAAAAGGTTAGAAAGTACTCCAACACGAACACACACAAAAAAGAATACTATGTTTAATCACATGGCTTAAGTTCTTATTTCTTAACGAACGGATCATTCTTTTTCTAGCTTGAGACAACATAATGGCGAGTTAAAAGGTGGTGCCAAAGCCTCTTCTGCTGGGAGGCCATGGAATCTCGCATGCCTTGTCGAAGGCTTCACCAACAGAAGTGAAGGTTAGTAAAGTAAAAATCTCATCTTTCTACAGCTTCATGCTTTGAGTGAGAGTGGCGTATTACTAGAATCGCACACCATGCTCTAGTTTGTACGCAACTTTATGTAGAATTCTTCTGCCACCCGTCATTACATTGAACTTCCAGTTACCCTGTGAAGCTATGTTTTTTTTCCATTGTTTTTGAGACAATTCACCATCCAGGCCGAATGGTTGTGAAGCTATGTTTATCCTACAAAAACACATACATGCGTTCTTACTTTGTTTAGTTTAATGATCATTCAGTTATGACGGTTTGCTGATTAATTCATCCTTTGGCATAGACCTATGCCATTTATTTTGGCTTTCTTTCCCTCTCTTCACATTAGAGAAATATTAACTTGGTCAACAAATTTGATTTTTTTAGTCTATTGACACTTTTGAACACAGAATGAATACTTCATAATATACGTGCATCCTTGCAAGAGCATATGCAATTCTTACAGCGAAAGAAAATTGCCAATTCCGTGCTCAAGTTTAAACTAAGCAAGATGTTCTATTTACGATTCTTTTTTCTTCAGCATGCGAGTTTGAGTCGAAATGGAAGAACATCTCGAAGAAGATGACACGGAAGAGGAGTGAGCCTGGCTTGAACTCAGTGTTGCAGCACCGGGAAGTGGCACTGAGCAGAGTAAAAACCATTCTGGATTGCAACCACCTCAACATCAAATGGCACTCAAGCTGAGGTCGTTTCACCAATTGTTGTATGTATGTACACATGTTTTACTATGCAAGAAATTGCCCATTAACTTATGAAGTTGGCGAGGTTTTTTTGTAGAGGCTTTTCTGCTTCCATGGTTTTGTACAAAAAAAGTTCCCATGTCTTGCAGCTCAAATGATCATGCTGGCAACTGTATTTGCTAAGAAGGCAACTGAATCGAGTGAGCTGGTGATTGCAATTTTTTTTGTCTGTGCTATTTATTGACAGCATCAGGCATTGTTTAGCCTGGGATGGATAAGAATGGTGTAAGATGTATTTTTGTATGATGATCGATCCTTGCGTTTCATGTTGAGATATACTCCTTATTTGCGTCTCAGCATTTTAGGACTAGTATGAAATTTGAGCATGTTCATTGAATGAAAACCAAACATAGTTACCTAACTTTGAACTTCTATAAGAGCTAAGTGCGCCTGTGTTATCTGACTAGGAAACCAAAGAGAAAACGAGTGCAAACTAAGCAGAGCAAATGCCTTAACATAACAACATGATGTAACAGTGTAATACTGCCATTATCACAACCCCAGGTAAGACAGTTTATGTTATTTATAAACTTCACAGTAACAGCACATTAGATTCGCAGGTCGATCACAGGAAAAGTATGTTCAGGCTGTCAATAATCATCATGGGTACAATAATGCACTACTTATATAGTAGCTCGCTGAAGTTCAGCCCACACATTGAGCTCTGAAGACACTGGGACTGGAATGCAACCAAAGCTATCATCGCAGGCAACAATAGGTGACCAACCTGCACTGCAACAGAGCGATGATTAGCTGCAGTGAATTATAGGCATATAAATTCAATACGCAAAATCAGCTTTGTTTTCGTTGGACTAAACACGGAAAGCAAAACAGAGCATAATTTCAACATGTACTTGCATGGAAGATTTTGGTTATTTTCTTTGCAAACACAGAGCAAAGCAGTGCCATGTCAGCAAAACCAAGGGAGGTACTGTAAATGAATTATCAAGTTCGAGCATGAAGCATTTGATGGTCAACTTTTTAAATTACTCTCCTTCAGATGCATCACTCGGTAAATAGGCAAATAAATTCAGCTTTCATGACCAAACAAAGCGTCTGTTTAGTTACTTTCTACTACCTCTGTTCCTAAATATAATGTTACAGCTGTAGATTACAGTAGTTAACATAATCAATCACAGCAAAGTTATCTTGCTATGTTAAAATATTCCCATCCATTAATAAATCAATCGAGTTCACTAGAACCTAACAACGAACAAGTAGCACACAAAAGCCAGTAAGAAAAGTTCTCCTAAGCAATCCCTGGTGTTTTTGCTAACACTACAAGAATCAACAAGGGGATAAACCTCATGAACTAAATCAACCAATCTACCACCACCATCTGATAACTATAACACACGCAAGCATATCATTCTCAATTAGCAAAGCAGCGTTTCAATTAGGAACTCACGGTAAAACGGAAACCCACAATTTCTAGTTCATTGCACTTGAGGTCAACATATGACCATGGTTCAAGAATTCTGACTTTGCATACAAACTGAAAATCGAACAGAAAACAGGCGTCTTCATGTTTGGCATAGCGCTAATAGATGCTTAATTTGAGATTCTCATCCGGACAACAGAAGGAGAACCATATTCACATAGACAACAAACCCTTATGAGTAGTAATAAAAAGGAATCATGTGCAAAGGCGAGGGGAATAACAACATACATGGCCGGAGGCTAGTTGTAGTAGAGCTCGAGGCCCATGCCGTCGTGGATCTCGTAGTCGCCGAGGGTGATGTGGTCCTTGTAGATGGTGTACCACTTCTGGATGCGGATCTTCTCGGCCCTGGTCCCGGTCTGCGCCGCCACGAGCTTCTTGAGGTCGCCGATGGTGTCGTCCTCGTTGCACTTGACGCGCACCTTCTTCCCCAGGCGGTCGTTGAGCACCACCTCGATCATCTTCGCTCCCGCTCGCGTCGATTGATCGATCGATCGACCAAACCCTAGCCCCGGCGAGAGCTGCAGCGGCCTTGTGCTTTTCGATTGAGAATTGGGGGTGGTGGTCTGGTCGCAGGAGGGAGCCGTCCTTGTCTTTTCTGTTCGTCCAGAGGGAAATAGACGGCGTAGATTCCACGCAGCCGTACGGCACCTGGTCTCGGCGTCCTGATCAGGCCACGTCAGCGCTGACGCCCTGCACCCTTCTTTGATAAAACCGTCCGATTATATTACTATCGACCGGCGAAAAACGTTGAGAACAATTTGTTTCCTTCCTTCACATGGCACATTATACTGCCGTATTTCATACTCAAAATCTACCATTGGTGTCGATGATGTAACTCCGATGGTCATTCGCAAAAAAAAAGACTCCGATGGTCTTCTCCAAGACGACACTTCCGGTTACTCGATACCGTCATTATTCATGACGCCGCTTGCATGGAGTTCCAATCCCCTTTGAGCCGGGCTGAGGGCAGTGTTCGAAGTAATTTCTAGGCGTGACGAAGGTTACCAACATATGCGATCCAACTCAATCTTGAATCAAGTATTATGTACACGTAGTAGTATACAATGCAAGGTTTAGGTATGACAATAGCCAAACCTTCCCAGATTGTTGCGCCCGCCGCCGGCTGAGGGATGACCTTTGGCTCATGCCCACCTTACCCAAGCCAACTAGCGTTTTCGGTCCTTGCACTTTGAGTTTTTGTTTTTTTTGCCTTTGTCATGCAACATCGTGGAATTCGTGATGCGACATCGTGGAAGAAGTGTAATGAATAAGCCATGTATCGGCAGTGTTCACGTATGGTCGGTTCAACATCTAAAAAGATATCTATACTAACCCGCTTTATGTGTGTTGCTGTCGCATGGAGCTTAATTGTACGGTGCCACAAGCTTTCTTTGGTCCACCCTCTCTAGAACCTTGTCAATCGAGCCAGCTCATCATTGTCATCGCCCACCATTCTGCCCATATCCACAAATCTCTCATAATGTGCTCTCTCCGCATAGCTTTGCCTAACAGCCTCCCAACACCACCACTACATCTCCTCCGGTCCTCGCTCTACCTATAGACCAACACCCACAGTTACAAAAGCGGACGCCGGAGTCAAGTTGCACAATGCCAGTCACCTCGGTTGCTGCAAGCCAGGGGTGCCCATGTTTCAAGGACTAGCCGTATGTGTTGCATGGGATCACCGTAGATTCTGCAAGGACGCCGACACCGCTGCAAGGGCTGAGAGAAGCGGGGCTAAGTGCTGCAAAACTAGAGAATAACCCACGCGTTGCTGCGGGAATCGATTGCAATATATTTCGGTGATTTGATTGTGTGAAGTTTCCATCGTTGAATTAATAATATATGAACTAAAGCTAAAACTAAATATTATATACTGTGTTTGATTATTGTGTAGTCAGAAAATATTTTAAAAATGTGGTGTAACGTAATGGAAAACTATTTTTTCATGCATGTTGAGTAGACTTTTCATAAGGCGGCATGTGTGGTGAGGTGAAAAGTAGTGTGCATGAGGTCAACTAATAATGAAAAAAAATTATCATGCATATAGTGGTGGGCCTTTGATGAGGTGGCATGTGTGCATGTTGAGATAAATAGGATAGTGGAGATCAACTTCTTATGTATATAGGATGTGGGGGAGAGGAGGGGAGAGCGATGACAAGTTAAGATGCAAGGCATCCAAGGATCAGTTCGCTAACAGAGAGAACCAAATGGTATGCCCGATGAATGTCAACAAAATGGTATGCCCGATGAGTTATACTTTGTGGGAATGGCTAGACGTCAGTCAATTGAAAACAGAAAAACTGTCAGTCGATTCATCTCTTCCCATCTCAACCATTGGATCAAGATCCAACATACAATGCTCATCTTCAACCTCAAAACACATGTACTGTTTCTCTTTTTCCTCCCACACCTGCCCGATCCAGCTCAGGCCGAACTGCCGGCCACCACTGCTCGTGGCCGGCGGCGCTCCCGAGCCGCCTCGTCGCCCCGCCCTCTATGGAACCGCCCCCACCGCCGGTCTTCTGCCGCCCCCGGCCATTCCTCTAGCCCCCTCCCCTGCGCCGAGTTTTTCTCCGGCGAAGCCCACACCACCGCCCCACCCGAAACCCTAAGATAGATAATGGGGTAGCCTCTCTGACGAGCCCCCGCTGCGGCTCTTTCTTCCTTCCCTCCGGCGCCTCTAGAGAAAATCGACTGACCCAAACCGGATTTTCAGTCGACTAACGTATAGCTAAACTGATACTTTATCAGTCTTGCTAAGTCTCAGTCAACTAGATTTAACGAAGTCTCAGTCGATGCTATATTCGTGAGATATTACATTGAGATCCATGCAAAATTTTATTTTCAGTTTTTCAGTTTCTTTCTTGCATGTTATGTCACTTGACTAAGACTTAGTTAAATCTCAGTCGACTGAGACCTAGCCACACCCATATTTTATACATACATGGACTGGGTCTCATCTGTGTTCGGCCATTATACAAGAAGTAACGTCGTGCTGGTGATCAGCAACATCTCCTTGGATTTTGATGGAACATAAGCAGTAACGGTCGGACATGTTGTTACACAATTCCGACACGTGAAGTATAGTAAAAGCAGAAACATGCTCATCTTTGTCCCATCGTCGCCGGCCGGCCGTATCAATCAAACTAAACAATGTCGGAATTGCTTACCCCGCATGTCATCAATACCTGCGGAGTCTTTGCTTTGCAATGCACACCGGGATTTCAGGAAACCTGCACTGCTTTGGACGCTAATGCGCGACTCTCAACTTTTTAAACCTTCACTAGCTCTCAAGCCGAGTCAATTACGTACATCACAAGGCAAGCATCGATCCGACACCAACGACGTACGTGATGGCCCAGCCGGCGGCGGTACGCGGGGAGCACGGCACCCACTTCCTCGTGGCGGCGTACGGCATCCAGGGCCACCTCAACCCGGCGCGCGCCCTGGCCCGCCGTCTCGCCGCCATCGACGGCGCCACGGCCACCCTCTCGGTGCCCCTCTTCGGCCACCGCCGCATGTTCCCTTCCTCCTCTCCCGACGACCAGGAGGTCAGCGACGGCGTCATCTCCTACGCCCCCTTCTCCGACGGCCAAGACGACGGCAGCTGGCCCACGGGCTCGGGCGACGAAACGGCGCGCCGCCGCAGAGCGTCCTGCGACAGCCTCTCCGCCCTGGTGCGCCGCCTCGCCGCCGCCGGCCGCCCGGTCACGTGCGTCGTCTGCACGCTCAACATGCCGACGGTCGTCCAGGTCGCGCGCGCGCACGGCCTGCCGCTCGCCGTATACTGGATCCAGCCGGCCACGGCGCTCGTCGCCTACTACCACTACTTCCACGGGCATGGCGAGGGCGGCATCGCCGCCCACGCCGCTGACCCGGCGTACGAGGCCACCCTGCCGGGCCTCCGCCGGCCTATGAGAATGGGCCGCGACATGCCGTCTTTTTTGGCCGACGACGCCACGGGCACCGGGGACGACCTTTCCCAGATGATCGTTCGAGGTTTCCGCGAGATGTTTGAGCAGATGGACGACGAGGAGGTCATCATGAAGCCGTGCATGGTGCTGGTGAACACGTTCGAAGCCCTGGAAGAGACGGCGCTGGAGGCGATCCGGCCGTACCTGGGCGACGTCTTCGCCATCGGCGCCCCCGTTGTTCCTCTTGCCGGAGCCGGGGAAGATCAGACCATTCATCTGTTCGCGCAGGACGAGGAGAAGAGGTACATGGCGTGGCTGGACGCGCAGCCAACCAAGTCGGTGGTGTACGTGTCGTGGGGGAGCCTGCTGACGTACAGCGAGCGGCAGGCGGAGGAGATCCTGCACGGCATACGGCGCCTCAATCGGCCGTATCTGTGGGTGGTGCGGCGGGAGGGACGCTCGCCGGAGGTGGACCGCCTCCTCCTGGAAACGGCGGCGGCCGTGCCAGAAGGAATGGTGGTGGAGTGGTGCGATCAAGTGCGAGTGCTGTCGCACCCGTCGGTGGCGTGCTTCGTGACGCACTGCGGGTGGAACTCGACCCTGGAGGCGGTGGCGTGCGGCGTGCCGGCCGTGGCGGCGCCGAGCTGGTCGGACCAGCCGGTGAATGCGCACCTGCTGGCGGAGGAATGGGGCGTGGCCGTCCGGGCGGAGCGCGAGGCCGACGGGGTGCTGACCGGCGCGGAGCTGGCGAGGTGCGTCGAGCTGGCTGTCGGCAGCGGCGACATGGCCGCTGCGATAGCCGCGAGCTCGAGGGCTTGGAAGGAGAGGGCAAGGGAGGCGGTGGCCGCCGGTGGGCCGTCCGAGAGAAGCCTCCGGAGCTTCGTCAAAAGAGTGCAAGAACTGGAGTCTCTAAGGAGCAACTAAAGCTAGCCATGGACAAAATAATAGTCTGCCCAGCGTCTACATCTTTGCCGTTGATGCCAAAAAAGAGAGAGTATAAACACGAATCTTAAATCCTTTTTCACACGCTGAATAATTCCCTTAATACAGTAAAAAATAAAGACTAAAAGCTTTCATAAAAATTCTGGTAGAATTGAGAATGAAGTTTTCATTGTGTACATGCCAGATCCTGA
This sequence comes from Triticum aestivum, assembly GCF_018294505.1. Classification (NCBI taxonomy): domain Eukaryota; kingdom Viridiplantae; phylum Streptophyta; class Magnoliopsida; order Poales; family Poaceae; genus Triticum; species Triticum aestivum. The sequence goes on along the minus strand of NC_057805.1, from coordinate 112,991,523 downwards.
ATTAGTAATTGCATCCATTTTTTTTGCGGGGTAACTGCATCCAATCTCCAAAAAGTCACGGTCGTTTCGATTTTTGAAATGGGATATTTACGGAATCCCATGAATAGAATCAAACCTTATTCCATGCTATTTCCATAAGATTCTTCTGCTTACTCTTAACCAAGCCCTCGAGGATATTCATTTCTATCACCTGAGCGCAAATTAAGTTGCATGTTTTGTTTCAGGCTTGTAATGGCTGTTTATTTTTACTATGCAAATCCATTCACACTAAACCTTTTTCTTCAGAAAAATAAATAAAATAAGAAAAGAGAAAATAAATAGGCTTATAATCAGCCTATTTCCTTTCAAGGGTAATTTCCTCGACTTTTTAGCCGAGTCTAAAGGTATGGGTCTGTTGATTAAGTAAAAGAAAACTGTCCAATTAATCAACGGAAATTCAGCCAAAAACACTTGAACCAATGTTGGGTGGGAAAAAACAAAAGGAAAGATCGAAAGCGAATTCTATCCATGGATCAGTTTTTTTCCAGACTGCTACGTTTATCGCCTCAAGGTTCTGTCATGGTGTTAGGCCCGGATTTCAGAGTAGGCGCTTGGCCACTCTCGAAGTGGGGAAGAACACTCATATTTGTTGATAAATCGAAAAATTCAGGTAGTTAAATTCACTGGAAGAACGCTGATTACATAGTACGGTACCTAAACCATGATTAACGCAAATTTCCACTACTACTGATACGTAGAGATTTCGGTTGAACTTGTAGCTGAATCACACAATGCAGGCAAAAGCCGTGCAAACCGTTGTGGTAGGCAAACAAGATATTGTTATTAGACATTGATAAACCTGTGATATACAAAGAGGAATAATGGCCTTGACTCCAGGAATTGGCTAAATGCCAAGTAATCCGAGACAGTATTCATGTACAAAAATCAAGTTTGGAACTTTGCAGACCCTCTAGAAGGCGTAAAGCCTAAAGAATAGAAATTGACCTATAAGCCGACGCGAATGAAAATATTTACATTCATAAAGCTTGACTTGCTGCAAATGGTTTTCGATAAGTTCAAGGAGTTGACTATGACAAGATCGTGTCGCTGTAGCGATGCTTAAGCCAGTTTGGGTTACACTAGCCATTGCTACACATTTCAAGTACGAAATATGATGAATGAACTTCACAACGGCTTTCGTTAAACGAAAAATGAAACAAGAACTTGTATATGATACAACCCGAGGATTCTTACAACCAAAAGGATGCTAGAGAGGTGTGCAAACTTCAAAGGTCCAGTTATTAACTGAAGCAAGCATCAAGGAATTGGAATATTTGTTTTGATGAAGTGGTCAAAGGGTTTGGCTTCATCATGAATGACGAAAATGTTTTGTGTTTACAAGAAAGTACTCCCTCCGTTCCTAAATATAAGTCTTTGTAGAGATTTCACTAGGTGGACTACTGGAGGAAATATGCCCTAGAGGCAATAATAAAGTTGTTATTTATATTTCCTTATATCATGATAAATGTTTATTATTCATGCTACAATTGTATTAACCGGAAACTTAATACATGCTTGAATACATAGACAAACAGAGTGTCACTAGTATGCCTCTACTTTGACTAGCTCGTTAATCAAAGATGGTTAAGTTTCCTAGCCATAGACATGTGTTCTTGTTTGATTAACGGGATCACATCATTAGAGAATGATGTGATTGACTTGACCCATCTGTTAGCTTAGCACGATGATCGTTTAGTTTGTTGCTATTGCTTTCTTCATGACTTATACATGTTCCTATGACTATGAGATTATGCAACTCCCGAATACCGGAGGAACACTTAGTGTGCTATCAAACGTCACAACGTAACTGGGTGATTATAAAGATGCTCTACAGGTGTCTCCAATGGTGTTTGTTGGGTTGGCATAGATCGAGATTAGGATTTGTCACTCCGTGTTTCGGAGAGGTATCTCTGGGCCCTCTCGGTAATGCACATCACTATAAGCCTTGCAAACAATGTGACTAATGAGTTAGTTGCGGGATGATGCATTACGGAACGAGTAAAGAGACTTGCCGGTAACGAGATTGAACTATGTATTGAGATACCGACGATCGAATCCGGGCAAGTAACATACCGATGACAAAGGAAACAACGTATGTTGTTATGCGGTTTGACCGATAAAGATCTTCGTAGAATATGTGGGAGCCAATATGAGCATCCAGGTTCCGCTATTGGTTATTGACCAGAGATGAGTCTCGGTCATGTCTACATAGATCTCGAACCCGTAGGGTTCGCACGCTTAACGTTCGGTGACGATCGGTATTATGAGTTTATGTGTTTTGATGTACCGAAGGTAGTTAGGAGTCCCGGATGTGATCACGAACATGATGAGTTGTCTCGAAATGGTCGAGACATAAAGATTGATATATTGGACGATGTTATTCGGACACCAGATGAGTTTCGGGGGTCACCGGATAAATATCGGAGTGCCGGGGGGTTATCGGAACCCCCGGGGGATCTAATGAGCCTCTATGGGCCTTAGTGGGAAGACATGAAGGGCCAGGAGGGGCTGGCCGCGCCCCCCTTGGGTCCGAATTGGACTAAGGGAAGGGGGCGGCGCCCCCCTTTCCTTCCCTCCCCCCTCTTCCTTCCTTCCCCGCTCTCCCTCTTGGTGGATTCCTACTAGAACTTGGAGTCCTAGTAGGATTCCCCTCTTGGGGGCGCGCCCTAGGGGCCGGCCGGCCTCCCCCTTGCTCCTTTATATACGGGGGTAGGGGGCACCCTAGAACACACAAGTTGACAGTTGTCTTAGCCGTGTGCGGTGCCCCCCTCCACAGATTTCCACCTCGGCCATATCGTTGTAGTGCTTAGGCGAAGCCTTGCGTCGGTAACTTCATCATCACTGTCATCACGCCGTCGTGCTGACGAAACTCTCCCTCGACCTCAGCTGGATCTAGAGTTCGTGGGACATCACCGAGCTGAACGTGTGTAGATCGCGGAGGTGCCGTACCTTCGGTGCTAGGATCGGTCAGATCGTGAAGACCTACGACTACAGCAACCGCGTTGTCATAATGCTTCTGCTTTTGGTCTACGAGGGTACGTAGACAACAGTCTCCCCTCTTGTTGCTATGCATCATCTAGATAGATCTTGCGTGTTCGTAGGATTTTTTTTGAAATTACTGCGTTCCCCAACAGACCGTAGCAGCCACGTAAAACTTGCAACAACAAAGTAGAGGACGTCTAACTTGTTTTTGCAGGGCATGTTGTGATGTGATATGGTCAAGACATGATGCTATATTTTATTGTATGAGATGATCATGTTTTGTAACAGAGTTATCGGCAACTGGCGGGAGCCATATGGTTGTCGCTTTATTGTATGCAATGCAATCGCCCTGTAATTGTTTTTACTTTATCACTAAGCGGTAGCGATAGTCGTAGAAGCAATAGTTGGCGAGATGACAACGATGCTACGATGGAGATCAAGGTGTCGCGCCGGTGACGATGGTGATCATGACGGTGCTTTGGAGATGGAGATCAAAGGCACAAGATGATGATGGCCATATCATATCACTTATATTGATTGCATGTGATGTTTATCCTTTATGCATCTTATTTTGCTTAGTTCGGCGGTAGCATTATAAGATGATCTCTCACTAAATTTCAAGGTATAAGTGTTCTCCCTGAGTATGCACCGTTGCGAAAGTTCGTCGTGCCGAGACACCACGTGATGATCAGGTGTGATAAGCTCTACGTTCACATACAACGGGCGCAAGCCAGTTTTGCACACGCAGAATACTCGGGTTAAACTTGACGAGCCTAGCATATGCAGACATGGCCTCGGAACATTGAGACCGAAAGGTCGAGCGTGAATCATATAGTAGATATGATCAACATAGTGATGTTCACCATTGAAAACTACTCCATCTCACGCGATGATCGGACATGGTTTAGTTGATTTGGATCACGTGATCACTTAGATGATTAGAGGGATGACTATCTAAGTGGGAGTTCTTAATTAATATGATTAATTGAACTTTAATTTATCATGAACTTAGTACCTGATAGTATTTTGCATGTCTATGTTGTTGTAGATAAATGGCCCGTGCTTCTGTTCCGTTGAATTTTAATGCGTTCCTAGAGAAAGCTAAGTTGAAAGATGATGGTAGCAATTACACGGACTGGGTCCGTAACTTGAGGATTATCCTCATTGTTGCACAAAAGAATTACGTCCTGGAAGCACCACTAGGTGTACCACCCGCGCTAGCAACTGCAGACATTGTGAATGCCTGGCAGACGTGTGTTGATGACTACTCGATAGTTCAGCGTGCCATGCTTTACGGCTTAGAACCGGGACTTCAATGATGTTTTGAATGTCATGGAGCATATGAGATGTTCCAGGAGTTGAAGTTAATATTTCAAGCAAATGCCCGGATTGAGAGATATGAAGTCTCCAATAAGTTCTATAGCTGCAAGATGGAGGAGAATAGTTCTGTCAGTGAACATATACTCAGAATGTCTAGGTACCACAACCACTTGACTCAACTGGGAGTTAATCTTCCTGATGATAGTGTCATTGACAAAGTTCTTCAATCACTGCCACCAAGCTACAAAAGCTTCGTGATGAACTATAATATGCAAGGGATGGATAAGACAATTCCCGAGCTCTTCGCAATGCTAAAAGCTGCGGATGTAGAAATCAAGAAGGAGCATCAAGTGTTGATGGCAACAAGACCACCCGTTTCAAGAAGAAGGGCAGAGGGAAGAAGGGGAACTTCAAGAAGAACAGCAAGCAAGTTGCTGCTCAAGTGAAGAAGCCTAAGTCTGGACCTGAGCCTGAGACTGAGTGCTTCTACTGCAAAGGGACTGGTCACAAGCGGAACTGCCCCAAGTATTTGGCGGATAAGAAGGATGGCAAAGTGAAAGGTATATTTGATATACATGTTATTGATGTGTACTTAACTAATGCTCGCAGTAGCGCCTGGGTATTTGATACTGGTTCTGTTGCTCATATTTGCAACTCGAAACAGGGGCTACGGATTAAGCGAAGATTGGCTAGGGACGCGTGGGAAATGGTTCTAAAGTCGATGTGATTGCAGTCGGCACGCTACCTCTACATCTACCTTCGGGATTAGTTTTAGACCTGAATAATTGTTATTTGGTGCCAGCGTTGAGCATGAACATTATATCTGGATCTTGTTTGATGCGAGACGGTTATTCATTTAAATCCGAGAATAATGGTCGTTCTATTTATATGAGTAATATCTTTTATGGTCATGCACCCTTGATGAGTGGTCTATTTTTGTTGAATCTTGATAGTAGTGATACACATATTCATAGTATTGAAGCCAAAAGATATAAGTTCAATAATGATAGTGCAACTTATTTGTGGCACTGCCGTTTAGGTCATATTGGTGTAAAGCGCATGAAGGAACTCCATGCTGATGGGCTTTTGGAATCACTTGATACTTGCGAACCATGCCTCATGGGCAAGATGACTAAGACTCCGTTCTCCGGAACAATGGAGCGAGCATCAACCTGATAAGCTCGAATCCAAATCGGAGAAATGTGTCTTCATAGGATACCCAAAGGAGACTGTTGGGTACACCTTCTATCACAGATCCGAAGGCAAGATATTCGTTGCTAAGAATGGATCCTTTCTAGAGAAGGAGTTTCTCTCGAAAGAAGTGAGTGGGAGGAAACTAGAACTTGATGAGGTAATTGTACCTGCTCCCGAATTGGAAAGTAGTTCATCATAGAAATCATTTCCAGTGATTCCTACACCAATTAGTGAGGAAGCTAATGATAGTGATCATGAAACTTCAGATCAAGTTACTGCTGAACCTCGTAGGTCTACCAGAGTAAGATCCGCACCAGAGTGGTACGGTAATCCTATTCCAGACATTATGTTACTAGACCATAACGAAACTACGAACTATGAGGAAGCGATGATGAGCCCAGATTCCGCGAAATGGCTTGAGGCCATGAAATCTGAGATGGGATCCATGTATGAGAACAAAGTGTGGACTTTGGTTGACTTGCCCGTTGATCGGCAAGCCATCGAGAATAAATGGATCTTCAAGAAGAAGACTGACGCTGACGGTAATGTTACTGTCTTCAAAGCTCGACTTGTTGCGAAAGGTTTTCGACAAGTTCAAGAAGTTAACTACGATGAGACTTTCTCACTCGTAGCGATGCTTAAGTCTGTCTGAATCATGTTAGCAATTGCCGCATTTTATGATTATGAAATGTGGCAAATGGATGTCAAAACTGCATTCCTGAATGGATTTCTGGAAGAAGAGTTGTATATGATGCAACCAGAAGGTTTTGTCGATCCAAAGGATGCTAACAAAGTGTGCAAGCTCCAGTGATCCATTTATGGACTGGTGCAAGCCTCTCGGAGTTGGAATAAATGTTTTGATGGTGTGATCAAAGCATATGGTTTTATTCAGAGTTTTGGAGAAGCTTGTATTTACAAGAAAGTGAGTGGGAGCTCTATAGCATTTCTAATATTATATGTGGATGCAATATTTCTGATTCGAAATGATACAATATTTCTGGTTAGCATAAAAGGATACTTGAATAAGAATTTTTCAATGAAAGACCTCGCTGAAGCTGCTTATATATTGGGCATCAACATCTATAGAGATAGATCAAGACGCTTAATTGGACTTTCACAAAGCACATGCCTTGATAAGATTTTGAAGAAGTTCAAAATGGATTAGTCAAAGAAAGGGTTCTTGCCTGTGTTGCAAGGTGTGAAGTTGAGTGAGACTCAATGCCCGACCACTGCAGAAGATAGAGAGAAAATGAAAGTCATTCCCCATGCTTCAGCCATAGGTTCTATCATGTATGCAATGCTGTGTACCAGACCTGATGTATGCCTTGCTATAAGTATAGTAGGGAGGTACCAAAGTAATCCAGGAGTGGATCACTGGAAAGCGGTCAAGAACATCCTGAAATACCTGAAAAGGACTAAGGATATGTTTCTCGTTTATGGAGGTGACAAAGAACTCGTCGTAAAAGGTTACGTCGATGCAAGCTTTGACACTGATTCGGATGACTCTAAGTCGCAAACCGGATACGTGTTTATATTGAATAGTGGAGCTGTCAGTTGGTGCAGTTCTAAGCAGAGCGTCGTGGCGGGATCTACGTGTGATGCAGAATACATAGCTGCTTTGGAAGCAACAAATGAAGGAGACTGGATGAAGGAGTTCATATCCGATCTAGGTGTCATGCCTAGTGCATCGGGTCCAATGAAAATCTTTTGAGACAATACTGGAGCAATTGCCTTGGCGAAGGAATCCAGATTTCACAAGAGAACCAAGCACATCAAGAGACGCTTCAATTCCATCCGTCATCAAGTGTCGGAAGGAGACATAGAGATTTGCAAGATACATACGGATCTGAATGTTGCAGACCCGTTGACTAAGGCTCTCTCACGAGCAAAACATGATCAACACCAAGACTCCATGGGTGTTAGAATCATTACAATGTAATCTAGATTATTGACTCTAGTGCAAGTGGGAGACTGAAGGAAATATGCCCTAGAGGCAATAATAAAGTTGTTATTTATATTTCTTTATATCATGATAAATGTTTATTATTCATGCTAGAATTGTATTAACCGGAAACTTAATACATGCGTGAATACATAGACAAACAGAGTGTCACTAGTATGCCTCTACTTTGACTAGCTCGTTAATCAAAGATGGTTAAGTTTCCTAGCCATAGACATGTGTTCTTGTTTGATTAACGGGATCACATCATTAGAGAATGATGTGATTGACTTGACCCATCCGTTAGCTAAGCACGATGATCATTTAGTTTGTTGCTATTGCTTTCTTCATGACTTATACATGTTCCTTTGACTATGAGATTATGCAACTCCCGAACACCGAAGGAACACTTAGTGTGCTATCAAACGGCACAACGTAACTGGGTGATTATAAAGATGCTCTACAGGTGTCTCCAATGGTGTTTGTTGGGTTGGCATAGATCAAGATTAGGATTTGTCACTCCGTGTTTCGGAGAGGTATCTCCGGGCCCTCGCGGTAATGCACATCACTATAAGCCTGGCAAGCAATGTGACTAATTTGTTAGTTGCGGGATGATGCATTACGTAACGTGTAAAGAGACTTGTCGGTAACGAGATTGAACTAGGTATTGAGATACCGATGATCGAATCTCGGGCAAGTAACATACCGATGACAAAGGGAACAACGTATGTTGTTATGAGGTTTGACCGATAAGATCTTCGTAGAATATGTGGGAGCCAATATGAGCATCCAGGTTCCGCTATTGGTTATTGACTGGAGATGAGTCTCGGTCATGTCTACATAGTTCTCGAACCCGTAGGGTCCGCACTCTTAACGTTCGGTGACGATCGGTATTATGAGTTTATGTGTTTTGATGTACCGAAGGTAGTCCGGAGTCCCGGATGTGAACATGGACATGACGAGGAGTCTCGAAATGGTCGAGACATAAAGATTGATATATTGGACGATGTTATTCGGACATCGGATGAGTTTCGGCGATCACCGGATAATATATCGGAGTGCCGGGGGGTTATTGGAACCCCCGGGGGATCTAATGGGCCTCTATGGGCCTTAGTGGGAAGAGAGGAAGGGCTAGGAGGGGCTGGCCGCGCCTTCTCCCTTGGGTCCGAATTGGACTAAGGGAAGGGGGCGGCGCCCCCCTTTCCTTCCCTTCCCCCTCTTCCTTCCTTCCCCTCTCTCCCTCTTGGTGGATTCCTACTAGGCCTTGGAGTCCTAGTAGGATTCCCCTCTTGGGGGCGCGCCCTAGGGGCCGGCCGGCCTCCCCCTTGCTCCTTTATATACGGGGGTAGGGGGCACCCTAGAACACACAAGTTGACAGTTGTCTTAGCCGTGTGCGGTGCCCCCCTCCACAGATTTCCACCTCGGCCATATCGTTGTAGTGCTTAGGCGAAGCCTTGCGTCGGTAACTTCATCATCACCGTCATCACGCCACCGTGCTGGCGAAACTCTCCCTCGACCTCAGCTGGATCTAGAGTTCGTGGGACATCACCGAGCTGAACGTGTGCAGATCGCGGAGGTGCCGTACCTTCGGTGCTAGGATCAGTCGGATCGTGAAGACGTACGACTACATCAACCGCGTTGTCATAACGCTTCCGCTTTTGGTCTACGAGGGTACGTAGAGAACACTCTCCCCTCTCATTGCTATGCATCACCTAGATAGATCTTGCGTGTTCGTAGGAATTCTTTTGAAATTACTGCATTCCCCAACAACTACATACGGAGAAAAATGAATGAATATACACTTTAAATGCATTTCTATACATCCGTATGTGGTTCATAGTGAAATCTCTAAAAAAATACATTTAGGAACGGAGAGAGTAAGTGGCAGCGTCGTACCGTTTCTAATACTTTATGTGGATGACATATTGTTGATTAGAAATTATGTAAATTTCTTGACATGAATGAGGACTTCATTGAAAAAGGTTTTTCAGTGAAGAACTTGGGCCAGGCAACATGCGTATTGGGCATTAAATCTATGGATATAGAAGCTCTTCCTAGGGCTAAGAAAAAAATATGTATTGATAAGATACTAACGTAGTTTAGCATGGAAACTGTCAAAACGGGGTTCTTGGCGAGGTCACATGGAAAAGGTTTAAGCAAGACTCGATAACCTAAAATATTGATGAGCAAAACACATGAGTGACATTTCATACGCATCTCTATTTGGATTAATCATGTACACCATGGTATGTACATGACCAGATAACTCGTGTGCTCCAACGAATTGCGAGCACAATACCGGAGTGATCAAGGTGTTGATCTTGTGAAAAATATCCTTAAGTTCGTGAGTAGAACTAAAGGACATGTTTCTCGTGTGTGAAGATGATGAAGAGATGGCTGCAAAGAGTTACATCAATGCAATCTTGCCATTGATTTGGTGATTTTTTATTATAATCGGGGTTTTGTGTATACGTAGAACAGTGGCAAAATAAGTTGGAATTGCTCCAAGCAAGATATCGTGGTGGATTCTACAACAAAATCTAAGTATATTTGAAGGAAATATGCCCTAGAGGCAATAACAAAGTTGTTATTTATATTTACTTATATCATGATAAATGTTTATTATTCATGCTAGAATTGTATTAACCGGAAACTTAGTACATGTGTGAATACATAGACAAAACAGAATGTCCCTAGCATGCCTCTACTTGACTAGCTCGTTAATCAAATATGGTTAAGTTTCCTGACCATAGATATGTGTTGTCATTTGATGAACGGGATCACATCATTAGGAGAATGATGTGATGGACAAGACCCATCCGTTAGCTTAGCATGTTGATCGTTCAGTTTTATTTCTATTGCTTTCTTCATGACTTATATATATTCCTTTGACTATGAGATTATGCAACTCCCGAATACCGGAGGAACACCTTGTGTGCTATCAAACATCACAACGTAACTGGGTGATTATAAAGATGCTCTACAGGTGTCTCCGAAGGTGTTTGTTGGGTTGGCATAGATCGAGATTAGGATTTGTCACTCCGAGTATCAGAGAGGTATCTCTGGGCCCTCTCGGTAATGCACATCACTATTAGCCTTGCAAGCAATGTGACTAATGAGTTAGTTGTGGGATGATGCATTACGGAATGAGTAAAGAGACTTGCCGGTAACGAGATTGAACTAGGAATGATGATACTGACGATCGAATCTCGGGCAAGTAACATACCGATGACAAAGGGAATGACGTATGTTGTTATGCAGTTTGACCGATAAAGATCTTCGTAGAATATGTAGGAGCCAATATGAGCATCCAGGTTCCGCTATTGGTTTTTGACCAGATATGTGTCTCGGTCATGTCTACATAGTTCTCGAACCCGCAGGGTCCGCACGCTTAACGTTCGATGATGATTTGTATTATGAGTTATGTGATTTGATGACCGAAGTTTGTTCGGAGTCCCGGATGAGATCACGGACATGACGAGGAGTCTCGAAATGGTCGAGAGGTGAAGATTCATATATTGGAAGGCTATATTCGGACATCAGAAAGGTTCCGAGTGATTCAGGTGTTTTTTCGGAGTACCAGGGAGTTACGGGAATTCACCGGGAGAAGTAATGGGCCTTATTGGGCCATACGGGAAAAGAGGAAGCATGCCAAGGGGAGGTGGCGCCCCCCCATGGGTCCGAATTGGACTAGGGGAAGGGGGCGGCGCCCCCCTTGCCTTTTCCTACTCCCTCTCTCTTTCCCTCTTTCCTTCTCTCCTACTCCGAAAAGGAAAGGGGTTCCTACTAGGACTTGGAAGTCCTAGTAGGACTCCATACTCTTGGCGTGCCCCTAGAGGGCCGGCCTCTCTCCCTCCCTCCGTTATATAAGTGGGAGGGGGGCACCCCAAAAGCACTCCAAGATTTGTCTTAGCCGTGTGTGGTGCTCCCCTCCACAGTTACACACCTCGGTCATATCGTCGTAGTGCTTAGGCGAAGCCCTGCGCTGGTAACTTCATCATCATCGTCGCCACGCCGTCGTGCTGACGGAACTCTCCCTCGTCCTCAACTGGACCAAGAGCTCGAGGGACGTCATCGTGCTGAACGTGTGATGAACACGGAGGTGCCGTACGTTCGGTACTTGGATCGGTTGAATCGTGAAGACGTTCAACTACATCAACCGCGTTACTAAACGCTTCCGCTTTCAGTCTACGAGGGTACGTGGACACACTCTCCCCGCTCGTTGCTATGCTTCTCCTAGATAGATCTTGTGTGATCGTAGGAATTTTTTTGAGATACTACGTTCCCCAACAGTGGCATCTGAGCCAGGTCTATGCGTAGATGTTATTTGCACGAGTAGAACACAAAGAGTTGTGGGCGATAATAGTCATGCTGCTTACCACCAACGTCGTACTTTGATTCGGCGGTATTGTTGGATGAAGCGGCCCGGACCAACATTACATGTCCGCGTTCATGAGACTGGTTCTACCGACGTGCTTCGCACACAGGTGGCTGGCGGGTGTGTGTTTCTCCAACTTTAGTTGAATCGAGTTTGACTACAGCCGGTCCTTGTTGAAGGTTAAAACATCACACTTGACAAAAAATCGTTGTGGTTTTGATGCATAGGTAAGAACGGTTCTTGCTAGAAGCCCGTAGCAGCCATGTAAAACTTGCAACAACAAAGTAGAGGACATCTAACTTGTTTTTGCAGGGCATGTTGTGATGTGATATGGTCAAGACGTGAGGAGATATAAATTGTTGTATGAGATGATCATGTTTTGTAAAAGTTATCGGCAAATGGCAGGAGCCTTATGGTTGTCGCTTTATTGTATGAAATGCAATCGCCATGTAATAGCTTTACTTTATCACTAAGCGGTAGCGATAGTCGTAAAAGCAATAGCTGGCGAGATGACAACGATGCTACGATGGAGATCAAGGTGTCAAGCCGGTGACGATGGAGATCATGACGATGCTTTGGCGATGGAGATCAAAGGCACAATATGATGATGGCCATATCATGTCACATATTTTGATTGCATGTGATGTTTATCCTTTATGCATCTTATTTTGCTTAGTACGACAGTAGCATTATAAGATGACCCCTCACTAAATTTCAAGGTATAAGTGTTCTCCCTAAGTATGCACCGTTGCTACAGTTCGTCATGCTGAGATACCACTTGATGGTCGGGTGTGATAAGCTCTACGTTCACATACAACATGTGCAAGCCAGTTTTGCACACGCGGAATACTCGGGTTAAACTTGGCGAGCCTAGCATATGCAGATATGGCCTCGGAACACTAAGACCGAAAGGTCGAGCATGAATCATATAGTAGATATGATCAACATAGTGATGTTCACCATTGAAAACTACTCCATCTCACGTGATGATCGGACGTGGTTTAGTTGATTTGGATCACGTGATCATTTAGATGACTAGAGGGATGTCTATCTATGTGGGAGTTCTTAAGTAATATGATTAATTGAACTTTAATTTATCATGAACTTAGTCCTGATAGTTTTTGCATATCTATGTTGTTGTAGATTAATAGCTTGCGATGTGGCACCCCATTTATTTTTGATATGTTCCTAGAGAAAAATAAGTTGAAAGATCATAGTAGCAATGATGTGGACTGGGTCCATGATCTGAGGATTATCCTCATTGCTGCACAGAAGAATTATGTCTTTGATGCACCGCTAGGTGACAGACCTATTGCAGGAGCAGACGTAGATGTCATGTACGTTTGACAAAGCTCGGTATGATGACTACTTGATAGTTTAGTGCACCATACTTTACGGCTTAGTACCGGGACTTCAAAAACGTTATGAACGCCACAGAGCATATGAGATGTTCCAAGAGATGAAATTGGTATTTCAGTCTCATGCCCGTGTCAAGAGGTATGAGACCCCTGACAAAGTACTTTGCCTACAAGATGGAGGAGAATAGCTCAACGAGTGAGCATGTGCTCAGATTGTCTGAGTACTACAATCGCTTGAATCAAGTGCGAGTTAATCTTCCAGATAAGATAGTGATTGATAGAGTTCTCTAGTCACTAACACCAAGTTACTGGAACTTCGTGATGAACTATAATATGCAAGGGATGACAAAAACAATTCCCGAGCTCTTCGCGATGCTAAAATCAGGCGAAGGTAGGAATCAAGAAAGAGCATCAAGTGTTGATGGTTAACAAGACCACTAGTTTCAAGTAAAAGGGCAAAGGAAAAGAAAGGGAACTTCAAGAAAGAATGGCAAGCAAGTTGCCACACCCGTGAAGAAACCCAAAGCTAGACCTAAGCCTGAAACTGAGTGCTTCTACTGCAAAGGGAATGGTCACTGGAAGCGGAACTACCCCAAATACTTGGCGGATAAGAAGGATGGCAAAGTGAACAAAGGTATATTTGATATACATGTTATTGATGTGTACTTTACCAGTGTCCATAGTAACCCCAGGGTATTTGATACCGGTTCAGTTGCTATGGTTAGTAACTCGAAAGAGGAGTAGCAAAATGAACAGATACTAGTTGAGGGCGAGGTGACGATGTGTGTTGGAAGTAATTCCAAGGTTGATAAGATCACCATCGCACACTCCTTTTACCTTCGGGATTAGTGTTGAACCTAAAATAAAAGTTATTTGGTGTTTGCGTTGAGCATAATATGATTGGATCATGTTTATTGCAATACGGTTATTCATTTATGTCAAAGAATAATTGTTATTCTGTTTACATGAATAAAACCTTCTGTGGTCATACACCCAAGGTGAATGGTTTATTGAATCTCGATCATAGTGATACACATATTCATAATATTGAAGCCAAAAGATGCAAAGTTAATAATGATAGTGCAACTTATTTGTGGCACTGCTGTTTGGGTCATATTGGTATAAAACGCATGAAGAAACTCCATACTGATGGGCTTTTGGAATCACTTGATTGTGAATCACTTGATGCTTACGAACCATGCCTCATGGGCAAGATGACTAAGACTCCGTTATCCGGAACAATGGAGCGAGGAACTGAGTTATTGGAAATAATACATACTGATGTATGCGGTCCGACGAGTGTTGAGGCTCGCGGCAGGTGTCGTTATTTTCTGACCTTCATAGATGATTTGAGCAGATATGGGTATATCTACTTGATGAAACATAAGTCTGAAACATTTGAAAAGTTCAAAGAATTTCAGAGTGAAATGGAAAATCATCGTAACAAGAAAATAAAGTTTCTATGATCTGATCGTGGAGGTGAATATTTGAGTTATGAGTTTGTTCTTCATTTGAAAAAATGTGGAATAGTTTCGCAACTCACGCCACCTGGAACACCACAGTGTAATGGTGTGTCCGAACGTTGAAACCGTACTTTATTAGATATGGTGCGATCTATGATGTCTCTTGATACATCTCCAACGTATCTATAATTTTTGATTGTTCCATACTATTATATTATCTGTTTTGGATGTTTAACGGGCTTTATTATACACTTTTATATTATTTTTGGGACTAACCTACTAACCAAAGGCCCAGTGCAAATTGCTATTTTTTTGCCTATTTCAGTGTTTCGTAGAAAAGGAATATCAAACGGAATCCAAACGGAATGAAACCTTCGGGAGAGTGATTTTTGGAACAAACGCAATCCAGGAGACTTGGAGTGGACGTCAAGAAAGAAACGAGGAGGCCACGAGGCAGGAGGGCGCGCCCCCACCCTCGTGGGCCCCTCGTGGCTCCCCTGACCGACTTCTTTCGCCTATATATACTCATATACCCCGAAAACATCCGAGAGCACCACGAAACCCTATTTCCACCGCCGCAACCTTCTGTACCCGTGAGATCCCATCTTGGGGCCTTTTCCGGCGCTCCGCCGGAGGGGGAATCGATCACGGAGGGCTTCTACATCAACACCATAGCCTCTCCGATGATGTGCGAGTATTTTACCACAGACCTTCGGGTCCATAGTTATTAGCTAGATGGCTTCTTCTCTCTCTTTGGATCTCAATACAAAGTTCTCCTCGATCTTCTTGGAGATCTATTCGATGTAATTATTTTTGCGGTCTGTTTGTCGAGATTCGATGAATTGTGGGTTTATGATCAAGATTATCTATGAACAATATTTGAATCTCCTCTAAATTCTTTTATGTATGATTTGTTATATTTGCAAGTCTCTTCGAATTACCAGTTTGGTTAGGCCTACTAGATTGATCTTTCTTGCAATGGGAGAAGTGCTTAGCTTTGGGTTCAATCTTGCAGTGTCCTTTCCCAGTGACAGCAGGGGCAGCAAGGCACGCATTGTATTGTTGCCATCGAGGATAAAAAGATGGGGTTTATATCATATTGCTTGAGTTTATCCCTCTACATCATGTCATCTTGCCTAATGCGTTACTCTGTTCTTATGAACTTAATACTCTAGATGCATGCTGGATAGCGGTCGATGTGTGGAGTAATAGTAGTAGATGCAGAATCGTTTCGGTCTACTTGTCGTGGACGTGATGCCTATATACATGATCATGCCTAGATATTCTCATAACTATGCACTTTTCTATCAATTGCTCGACAGTAATTTGTTCACCCACCGTAATACTTATGCTATCTTGAGAGAAGCCACTAGTGAAACCTATGGCCCCCGGGTCTATCTTCCATCATATAAGTTACTATTTTACTTTGCAATCTTTACTTTCAATCTATATCATAAAAAATACCAAAAATATTTATCTTATTATCTCTATCAGATCTCACTTTTGCAAGTGTCCATGAAGGGATTGACAACCCCTTTATCGCGTTGGTTGCAAGGTTCTTATTTGTTTGTGTAGGTACGAGGCGACTTGTGTGTAGTCTCCTACTGGATTGATACCTTGGTTCTCAAAAACTGAGGGAAATACTTATGCTACTTTGCTGCATCACCCTTTCCTCTTCAAGGGAAAACCAACGCAGTGCTCAAGAGGTAGCAAGAAGGATTTCCGGAGCCGTTGCCGAGGAGATCTACGCCAAGTCAAGTCAAGTCAAGACATACCAAGTACCCATCACAAACTCTTATCCCTCGCATTACATTATGCGCCATTTGCCTCTCGTTTTCCTCTCCCCCACTTCACCCTTGCCGTTTTATTCGCCCTCTTTTCCGTTCGCCTCTCTTCGCTTGCTTCTTTTTGCCTATTTGCCCTAATGGCCCTGCCTAAAAATGTTGATCCTCACCTTAAAAGGTTGGAAGAAATTGAAAACAATGTCAGAAGCTTTATGACTCTGCAATTTGAGCATAATAATTTCTTTAGAAACGATCTTAAAGAACAAAAAGGCTTTATGGAGTACATGAATAAAGAGCTTGATGATATGTCTAAGGAATTTTATGGTTTGAAATCTCAATTTGCTCATCTTGAAAAATTAATAGCCCAAATTTCGAATAAGCAGGCCACCTTAGTCAATAAGATGGCCGCCAAACCGGAAGATCTAGAAGGTAATAGGGATGAAGATCTAAAAGTGATTGATGTGTCTCCTATTAAATCTTTGTTTTGTAATATGAATCTTGATAATGATGGGACTGGAGATGAGTCAACTTCAGTTAAAAGGTGTCCCAATGATTCGGAGTTTTTAGATCTTGATTCAAAAATTGGTAAAAGTGGGATTGGAGAGGTCAAAACTTTACATAGCAATGAACCCGCTATTTTGGATTTCAAGGAATTTAATTATGATAATTGTTCTTTAATAGATTGTATTTCCTTGTTGCAATCCGTGTTAAATTCTCCTCATGCTTATAGTCAAAATAAAGCTTTTACCAAACATATCGTTGATGCTTTAATGCAATCTTATGAAGAAAAGCTTGAATTAGAAGTTTCTATCCCTAGAAAACTTTATGATGAGTGGGAACCTACTACTAAAATTAAGATTAAAGATCATGAATGCTATGCTTTATGTGATTTGGGTGCTAGTGTTTCCACGATTCCAAAAAGTTTGTGTGATGTGTTAGGTTTCCGTGAATTTGATGATTGTTCTTTGAACTTGCATCTTGCGGATTCTACCATTAAGAAACCTATGGGAAGGATTAATGATGTTCTTATTGTTGCAAATAGGAATTATGTGCCCGTAGATTTCATTGTTCTTGACATAGATTGCAATCCTACATGTCCTATTATTCTTGGTAGACCTTTCCTTAGAACGATTGGTGCAATTATTGATATGAAAGAAGGAAATATTAGATTCCAATTTCCGTTAAGGAAAGGCATGGAACAATTTCCTAGAAAGAAAATTAAATTACCTTATGAATCTATTATGAGAGCCGCTTACGGATTGCATACCAGAGATGATAATACCTAGATCTATCCTTGCCTTTATGCCTAGCTAGGGGCGTTAAACGACAGCGCTTGTTGGGAGGAAACCCAATTTTATTTTTTTATCTTGCTTTTTGGTTCTGTTTAGTAATAAATAATTCATCTAGCCTCTGTTTAGATGTGGTTTTATGTTTTAAATTAGTGTTTGTGCCAAGTAGAACCTTTGGGAAGACTTGGGTGAAGTCTTTATGATCTTGCTGTAAAAAACAGAAACTTTAGCGCTCACGAGATTAGCTGCCACTTTTTACTGGAGAGTGATTTTAGGTTGATTCTTTTTTCATATTATTAATAGATAAATTCCTCACGTACACCAATTTATTTCAGAACTTTTGGAGTTCCAGAAGTATACGTTCGACACAGATTACTACAGACTGTTCTGTTTTTGACAGATTCTGTTTTTTGTGTGTTGTTTTCTTATTTTGATGAATCTATGGCTAGTATCGGGGGGTATGAACCATAGAGAAGTTGGAATACAGTAGGTTTAACATCAATATAAATAAAGAATGAGTTCATTACAGTACCTTGAAGTGGTGGTTTGTTTTCTTTCGCTAACGGAGCTCATGAGATTTTCTGTTGAGTTTTGTGTTGTGAAGTTTTCAAGTTTTGGGTAAAGATTTGATGGATTTTGGAATAAGGAGTGGCAAGGGCCTAAGCTTGGGGATGCTCAAGGCATCCCAAGGTAAAATTCAAGGACAACCAAAAGCCTAAGCTTGGGGATGCCACGGAAGGCATCCCCTCTTTCGTCTTCGTCCATCGGTAACTTTACTTGAGGCTATATTTTTATTCACCACATGATATGTGTTTTGCTTGGAGCGTCTTGTATGATTTGAGTCTTTGCATTTTATTTTGCCACAATCATCCTTGCTTTACACACCTTTTGGAGAGACACACATGAATCGGAATTTATTAGAATACTCTATGTGCTTCACTTATATCTTTTGAGCTAGATAATTTTGCTCTAGTGCTTCACTTATATCTTTTAGAGCACAATGGTGGTTTTATTTTATAGAAATTATTGATCTCTCATGATTCAATTATATTATTTTGAGAGTCCTTTAGAACAGCATGGTAATTTGCTTTGGCTATAAAATTAGTCCTAACATGATAGGCATCCAAGATTGGTATAATAAAAACTCTCATAAAAAGTGCATTGAATACTATGAGAAGTTTGATACCTGATGATTGTTTTGATATATGAAGATGGTAATATTAGAGTCGTGCTAGTTGAGTAGTTGTGAATTTGAGAAATACTTGTGTTGAAGTTTGCAAGTCCTGTAGCATGCACGTATGGTAATCATTGTGTAACAAATTTGAAACATGAGGTGTTCTTTGATTGTCATCCATATGAGTGGCGGTCTGGGACGAGCGATGGTCTTTTCCTACCAATCTATCCCCCTAGGAGCATGCGCGTAATGTTTGGTTTTTGATGACTTGTAGATTTTTGCAATAAGTATGTGAGTTCTTTATGACTAATGTTGAGTCCATGGATTATACGCACTCTCACCTTTCCATCATTGCTAGCCTCTTCAGTACCGTGCATTGCCCTTTCTCACCTTGAGAGTTGGTGCAAACTTCGCCGGTGCATCCAAACCCCGTGATATGATACACTCTATCACACATAAACCTCCTTATATCTTCCTCAAATCAGCCACCATACCTACCTATTATGGCATTTCCATAGCCATTCCGCTATATATTGCCATGCAACTTTCCACCGTTTCATTTATTATGACACGCTTCATCATTGTCATATTGCCTTGCATGATCATGTAGTTGACATCGTATTTGTGGCAAAGCCACCATGCATAATTTATCATACATGTCACTCTTGATTCATTGCCCATTCCGGTACACCGCCGGAGGCATTCATATAGAGTCATATTTTGTTCTAGTATCGAGTTGTAATCATTGAGTTGTAAATAAATAGAAGTGTGATGATCATCATTCATAGAGCATTGTCCCAAATAAAAAAAGAAGAAGAAAGGCCAAATAAAAAAAAGGCCCCAAAAAAGAGAAAAGAAATAAAAAGGGACAATGCTACTATCTTTTTTTTTCCACACTTGTGCTTCAAAGTAGCACCATGATTTTTATGATAGAGAGTCTCTTGTTTTGTCACTTTCATATACTAGTGGGAATTTTTCATTATAGAACTTGGCTTGTATATTCCAACAATGGGATTCCTCAAATGCCCTAGGTCTTCGTGAGCAAGCAAGTTGGATGCACACCCACTTAGTTTCTTTTGTTGAGCTTTCATACATTTATAGCTCTAGTGCATCCGTTGCATGGCAATCCCTACTCCTTGCATTGACATCAATTGATGGGCATCTCCCTAGCCTATTGATTAGCCACGTCAATGTGAGACTTTATCCTTTTTGTCTTCTCCACATAAACCCCATCATTATACTCTATTCCACCCATAGTGCTATGTCCATGGCTCACGCTCATGTATTGCGTGAAAGTTGAAAAAAGTTTTAGATTACTGAAGTACGAAACAATTGCTTGGCTTGTCATCGGGGTTGTGCATGATGAGAGCATTCTTGTGTGACGAAAATGGAGCATGACCAAACTATATGATTTTGTAGGGATGAACTTTCTTTGGCCATGTTATTTTGAGAAGACATAATTGCTTAGTTAGTATGCTTGAAGTATTATTATTTTTATGTCAACATTAAACTTTTATCTTGAATCTTTCGGATCTGAACATTCATGCCACAATAAAGAAAATTACATTGAAAAATATGCTAGGTAGCATTCCACATCAAAAATTTCTGTTTTTATCATTTACCTACTTGAGGACGAGCAGGAATTAAGCTTGGGGATGCTTGATACGTCTCCAACGTATCTATAATTTTTGATTGTTCCATGCGATTATATTATCCATCTTGGATGTTTTATATGCATTTATATGCTATTTTATATGATTTTGGGACTAACCTATTAACCTAGAGCCCAGTGCCAGTTTCTGTTTTTCCTTGTTTTTGAGTATCGCAGAAAAGGAATACCAAACGGAGTCCAATTGACGTGCCAATTTTTGATGATTTTTTATGGACCAAAAGAAGCCCCCGGAGTAAAAGAGTTGGGCCAGAAGAGTCCCGGGCCGTCCACGAGGGTGGGGGGCGCGCCCTACCCCCCTCGGCGCGTCCCACCATACCTACCTATTATGGCATTTCCATAGCCATTCCGAGATATATTGCCATGCAACTTTCCACCGTTCCGTTTATTATGACACGCTCATCATTGTCATATTGCTGTGCATGATCATGTAGTTGACATCGTATTTGTGGCAAAGCCACCGTTCATAATTTTTCATACATGTCACTCTTGATTCATTGTTATCCCGGTATACCGCCGGAGGCATTCATATAGAGTCATACTTTGTTCTAGTATCGAGTTGTAATCATTGAGTTGTAAATAAATAGAAGTGTGATGATCATCATTCATAGAGCATTGTCCCAAAAAAAGAGAGAAAGGCCAAATAAAAAAAAGAGGCCCAAAAAAAGAAAATAAAAAGGGACAATGCTACTATCCTTTTTCCACACTTGTGCTTAAAAATAGCACCATGATCTTCATGATAGAAAGTCTCTTGTTTTGTCACTTTCATATACTAGTGGGAATTTTTCATTATAGAACTTGCCTTGTATATTCCAACAATGGGATTCCTCAAATGCCCTAGGTCTTCGTGAGCAAGCAAGTTGGATGCACACCCACTTAGTTTCTTTTGTTGAGCTTTCATGCATTTATAGCTCTAGTGCATCCGTTTCATGGCAATCCCTACTCCTTGCATTAACATCAATCGATGGGCATCTCCATAGCTCATTGATTAGCCTCGTTGATGTGAGACTTTCTCCTTTTTTGTCTTCTCCACATAACCCCCATCATTATATTCTATTCCACCCATAGTGCTATATCCATGGCTCACGCTCATGTATTGCGTGAAAGTTGAAAAAAAGTTTGAGATTACTAAAGTATGAAACAATTGCTTGGCTTGTCATCGGGGTTGTGCATGATGAGAGCATTCTTGTGTGACGGAAATGGAGCATGACTAAACTATATGATTTTGTAGGGATGAACTTTCTTTGGCCATGTTATTCTGAGAGGACATAATTGCTTAGTTAGTATGCTTGAAGTATTATTATTTTTATGTCAATATTAAACCTTTATCTTGAATCTTTCGGATCTGAATATTCATACCACAATTAAGAGAATTACATTGAAATTATGCCAAGTAGCATTCCACATCAAAAATTCCGTTTTTATCATTTACCTACTCGAGGACGAGCAGGAATTAAGCTTGGGGATGCTTGATACGTCTCCAACGTATCTATAATTTTTGATTGTTCCATGCTATTATATTATCTGTTTTGGATGTTTAATGGGCTTTATTATACACTTTTATATATTTTTGGGACTAACCTACTAACCAAAGGCCCAGTGCAAATTGCTGTTTTTTGCCTATTTCAGTGTTTCGCAGAAAAGGAATATCAAACGGAATCCAAACGGAATGAAACCTTCGGGAGAGTGATTTTTGGAACAAACGCAATCCAGGAGACTTGGAGTGGACGTCAAGAAAGAAACGAGGAGGCCACGAGGCAGGAGGGCGCGCCCAGGGGGGTAGGCGCGCCCCCACCCTCGTGGGCCCCTCGTGGCTCCCCTAACCGACTTGTTTCGCCTATATATACTCTATTTCCACCGCCGCAACCTTGTGTACCCGTGAGATCCCATCTTGGGGCCTTTTTCGGTGCTCCGCCGGAGGGGGAATCGATCACGGAGGGCTTCTACATCAACACCATAGCCTCTCCGATGATGTGTGAGTAGTTTACCACAGACCTTCGGGTCCATAGTTATTAGCTAGATGGCTTCTTCTTTCTCTTTGGATCTCAATACAAAGTTCTCCTTGATCTTCTTGGAGATCTATTCGATGTAATTCTTTTTGTGGTGTGTTTGTCGAGATCCGATGAATTGTGGGTTTATGATCAAGATTATCTATGAACAATATTTGAATCTGCTCTGAATTCTATTATGCATGATTTGTTATCTTTGCAAGTCTCTTTGAATTATCAGTTTGGTTTGGCCTACTAGATTGATCTTTCTTGCAATGGGAGAAGTGCTTAGCTTTGGGTTCAATCTTGCGGTGTCCTTTCCCAGTGACAGCAGGGGCAGCAAGGCACGCATTGTATTGTTGCCATCGAGGATAAAAAGATGGGGTTTATATCATATTGCTTGAGTTTATCCCTCTACATCATGTCATCTTGCCTAATGCGTTACTCTGTTCTTATGAACTTAATACTCTAGATGCATGCTGGATAGCGGTCGATATTTGGAGTAATAGTAGTAGATGCATAATCGTTTCAGTCTACTTGTCGCGAACGTGATTCCTATATACATGATCATGCCTAGATATTCTCATAACTATGCACTTTTCTATCAATTGCTCGACAGTAATTTGTTCACCCACCGTAATACTTATGCTATCTTGAGAGAAGGCACCAGTGAAACCTATGGCCCCCGGGTCTATCTTCCATCATATAATTTTCCGATTTATTTTACTTTACAATCTTTACTTTCTATCTATATCATAAAAAATACCCAAAATATTTATCTTATTATCTCTATCAGATCTCACTTTTGCAAGTGGCCGTGAAGGGATTGACAACCCCTTTATCGCGTTGGTTGCAAGGTTCTTATTTGTTTGTGTAGGTACGAGGCGACTTGTGTGTAGTCTCCTACTGGATTGATACCTTGGTTCTCAAAAACTGAGGGAAATACTTATGCTACTTTGCTGCATCACCCTTTCCTCTTCAAGGGAAAACCAACGCTGCGCTCAAGAGGTAGCATCTCTTACTGATTTACCACTATCGATTTGGGGTTATGCATTAGAGAAAACTGCATTCACGATAAATAGGGCACCATCTAAATCCGTTGAGACGACACCGTGTGAACTATTGTTTGGCAAGAAACCTAAGCTGTCGTTTCTTAAAGTTTGGGGTTGCGATGCTTATGTGAAAAAGCTTCAACCTGAGAAGCTCGAACCCAAATCGGAGAAATGTGTCTTCATAGGATACCCAAAGGAAACTGTTGGGTACACCTTCTATCACAGATCCGAAGGCAAGATATTCGTTGCTAAGAATGGATCCTTTCTAGAGAAGGAGTTTCTCTCGAAAGAAGTGAGTGGGAGGAAAGTAGAACTTGATGAGGTAATTGTACCTACTCTTGAATTGGAAAGTAGTTCATCACAGAAATCAGTTCCAGTGATGCCTACACCAATTAGTGAGGAAGCTAATGATGATGATCATGAAACTTCAGATCAAGTTACTACCAAACTTCGTAGGTTAACCAGAGCACGTTCCCCACCAGAGTGGTACGGTAATCCCGTTCTGGAAGTCATGTTACTAGAGCATGACGAACCTATGAACTGTAGGAAGCGATGATGAGCCCAGATTCCGATAAATGGCTTGAGGCCATGAAATCTGAGATAGGATCCATATATAAGAACAAAGTGTGAATTTCGGTGGACTTGCCCAATGATCGGCAAGCCATTGAGAATAAATGGATCTTCAAGAGGAAGACGGAAGCTGATGGTAGTGTTACTATCTACAAAGCTCAAATTGTCGCAAAAAGGTTTTTCGACAAGTTGAAGGTGTTGACTACAATGAGTTTTTCTCACTCGTAACGATGCTTAAGTCTGTCCGAATCATGTTAGCAATTGCCGCATTTTATGAACTCTGGCAAATGGATATCAAAACTGCATTCCTTAATGGATTTACTAAAGAAGAGTTGTATATGATGCAACCAGAAGGTTTTGTCAATCCTAAAGGTGCTAACAAAATCTGCAAGCTCCAGCGATCCATCTATGGACTAGTGCAAGCATCTCCGAGTTAGAATATACGCTTTGATGAGTTGATCAAAGCATATAGTTTTATACAGACTTGCTGTGAAGCCTGTATTTACAAGAAAGTGAGTGGGAGCACTATAGCCTTTTTGATAAGTATATGTGAATGACATATTGTTGAGCGGAAATGATGTAGAATTTCTGGAATGCATAAATGAGTGTTTGAAAGGAGTTTTTTCAAAGAAAGACCTCGGCGAAGCTGCATACATATTGGGCATCAAGATCTATAGAGATAGATCAAGACGCTCGATAAGATTTTTCAATGAGTATATACCTTGACAAGATTTTGAATTAGTTCAAAATGGAATAATCAAAGAAGGAGTTCTTGCCTGTATTGCAAGGTGTAAAGTTGAGTAAGACTCAAAACCCGACCACGGCAGAAAATAGAAAGAGAATGAAAGTCATTCCCTATGCCTTAGCCATAGGTTCTATAAAGTATGCTATGTTGTGTACCAGACCTATTGTGTACCTTGCCATGAGTTTGGCAAGGGGGTACAATAGTGATCCAGGAGTGGATCACTGGACAACGGTCAAAATTATCCTTAGTGGAATAAGGACATGTTTCTCAGTTATGGAGGTGACAAAAAGTTCATCGTAAAGGGTTACGTCGATGCAAACTTTGACACTGATCCGGATGATTCTACGTCTCAATCATACATATTGAAAGTGGGAGCGATTAGCTAGAGTAACTCCGTGCAGAGCATTGTAGACATAGAAAATTTGCAAAATACATACGACTGGCAGACCCGTTGACTAAACTTCTCTCACAAGCAAAACATGATCACTCTTTGGGTGTTAATCACAT
Organism: Triticum aestivum; assembly: GCF_018294505.1. Lineage (NCBI taxonomy): Eukaryota > Viridiplantae > Streptophyta > Magnoliopsida > Poales > Poaceae > Triticum > Triticum aestivum. The sequence goes on along the minus strand of NC_057805.1, from coordinate 112,966,072 downwards.
AGCGATGTGAACTAGATTATTGACTCTACTAAACCCTTTGGGTATTAGTCACATGGAGATGTAAACTAATCACATAAAGATGTGAACTATTGGTGTTAAATCACATGACGATGTCAACTAGATTATTGACTGTAGTGCAGGTGGGAGACTGAAGAAAATATGCCCTAGAGGCAATAAGAAAGTTGTTATTTTTATTTCCTTATATCATGATAAATGTTTATTATTCATGCTAAAATTGTATTACCGGGAACTTGGTACATGTGTGAATAAATAGACAGAACAAAATGTCCCTTGTATGCCTCTACTTGACTAGCTCGTTAATCGAAGATGGTTAAGTTTCCTTACCATAGACATGTGTTGTCATTTGATGAACGGGATCACATCATTATGAGAATGATGTGATGGACAAGACCCATCCGTTAGCTTAGCATGTTTATCGTTTAGTTTTATTTCTATTGCTTTCTTCATGACTTATATATATTCCTTTGACTATGAGATTATGCAACTCCCGAATACCGGAGGAACACCTTGTGTGCTATCAAACGTCACAACGTAACTGGGTGATTATAAAGATGCTCTACAGGTGTCTCCGAAGGTGTTTGTTGGGTTGGCATAGATCGAGATTAGGTTTGTCACTCCGAGTATCGGAGAGGCATCTTTCGGTAATCCACATCACTATAAGCCTTGCAAGCAATGTGACTAATGAGTTAGTTGCGGGATGATGCGTTACGGAACGAGTAAAGAGACTTGCCAGTAACAAGATTGAACTAGGTATGATGATACTAATGATTGAATCTTGGGCAAGTAACATACCGATGACAAAGGGAATGACGTATGTTGTTATGCGGTTTGACTGATAAAGATCTTCGTAGAATATGTAGGAGCCAATATGAGCATCCAGGTTCTGTTATTGATGATTGACCGGAGATGTGTCTCGGTCATGTCTACATAGTTCTCAAACCCGTAGGGTCCGCACGCTTAACGTTCGATGACAATTTGTATTATGAGTTATGTGATTTGATGACCGAAGTTTGTTCGGAGTCCTTGATGAGATCACGGACATGATGAGGAGTCTCGAAATGGTCGAGAGGTAAAGATTCATATATTGGAAGGCTATATTCGGACATCGGAAAGGTTCCGAGTGATTCGGGTGTTTTTTCGGAGTACCGGGGAGTTACGAGAATTCACCGGGAGAAGTAATGGGCCTTATTGGGCCATATGGGAAAAGAGGAGGCAGGCCAAGGGGAGGTGGCGCCCCCATGGGTCCAAATTGGACTAGGGGAAGGGGGCGGCACCCCCCTTGCCTTTTCCTACTCCCTCTCTCTTTCCCTCTTTCCTTCTGTCCTACTCCGAAAAGGAAAGGGATTCCTGAGGGAGTCCTGGATTAGGGGGTCCTCGGACTGCCGGACTATATACTTTGGCCGGACTGTTGGACTATGAAGATACAAGATTGAAGACTTCGTCCCGTGTCCGGATGGGACTCTCCTTTGCGTGGAAGGCAAGCTTGGCAATTCGGATATGTAGATCTCCTCCCTCGTAACCGACTCTGTGTAACCCTAGCCCCCTCCGGTGTCTATATAAACCGGAGGGTTTAGTCCGTAGGACAAGAGCATTCATAATCATAGGCTAGCTTCTAGGGTTTAGCCTCTACGATCTCGTGGTAGATCAACTCTTGTAATACTCATATCATCCAATCAAGCAGGAAGTAGGGTATTACCTCCATCGAGAGGGCCCAAACCTGGGTAAACATTGTGTCCCCCGCCTCCTGTTACCATCCGCCTTAGACGCACAGTTCGGGACCCCCTACCCGAGATCCGCCGGTTTTGACACCGACATTGGTGCTTTCATTGAGAGTTCCACTGTGCCGTCACCATAAGGCTTGATGGCTCCTTGATCATCGGCAACGATGCGATCCAGGGTGAGGTTTTTCCCCCGGACAGATCTTCGTATTCGGCGGCTTCGCACTGCGGGCCAACTCGCTTGGCCATCTGGAGCAGATCGAGAGCTACGCCCCTGGCCGTCAGGTCAGGTTTGGAAACTTAAACTATACTGTCGACATCCGCGGAGACTTGATCTTCGACCGATTCGAGCCCGGGTCAGGTGCGCCGCACAGTCACGACGAGCATGACTTAGCTCTGCCGCCGGACAGTGTTCGGGAGATCACCCCTGTAGCAACTCCGGCCCTCGATCCGGAGCAGATCGCGCCATCCGAGGACGGGTGGATGGACCCCGCCATGGAGGCCGCACACTCAGCGGCGATAGAGCCGAATACTGACTTCACCTCCTACGAGACCTGTGTTGCCTGACCCTTGGATTCTTCCCCGGCCACGGGCTCCGAACCGCCTGCGTCCGTGCCTATCGAATCTGGTTGCGCACCGATCATGGAGTTTACCTCCGTGGATATTTTCCAGCACTTGCTCTTGGGCGACATGCTAGATTCTTTAAGGTCTCTCTCCTTGTCAGGAGACCCTCGGCCGAACTATGTGCGGCTCGAGTGGGAAGCGGACGACGAAGAAACTCGTTCCCCACCCACCACCCACTTAATAGCCACTGTCGACGATTTAACCGACATGCTTGATTTCGACTCCGAAGACATCGACGACATGGGCGATGATGGAGGAGAGGAACAGGAACCACCGCCCACAGGGCGCTGGACAGCCACTTCATCACACGATATATATCTGGTGGATACACCCAAAGAAAACAATGACGAGGAACAGAAGGATGCAGCGAAGGATAGTTCCCTCGAGAAGCAACCAAAGCGACGGCGTAGGTGCCACTCCAAACCCCGCCTCAGCAAAAACAGCGATAACAGTGCAAGAAAGAATAATACCCCGGTCGACTCCAAAGGAAACGACGACCACATGGACCCAGCGATAGAGCAGGATGAACCAGCGGACGGCGAACATAGTATGGAGCCGCCGTCGATCACGGCGACGCCGAGGGTAAAGATAATCAACCTGTCTCCGGAGAGGAGAACAGTCCGGACGATGATGCACACATCATCCCGGAAAGGCACTTGGAGCAAGAGAACCTCCATAGAAGGCTTATTGCCACCGCTAGGAGTCTAAAGAAGCAGAAGCAAAGGCTTAAGGCCGCGCAAAATACACTCAACAGTAGATGGAACAAAGTGCTCGACACTGAAGAAAAGTACGATGGCAGTCGCCACACAAAGAGCTATCCAAAGCGCAAGCTGCTGCCTGAATTCGATGACGAGGCTTTAGAGCCTATACAGCCGAAAAATAAAACAGGCGATCAGCCGGATCGACCACCCAGTGGCCGCGATAGGGCGGCTAACGATGTCGCACATAAGTCAGCACACGATTTACGTGAGGACTTGCACCAAAAAGCCGGTATGACCAGGTCCATCTACGGATCTAGGAAGCGCGCTCCGGCACAGAAGCAAAACCGAGCACTACAACCGTCAGAATGCCATGACACATCTAAATACAGGGGTGCCGCGCACCCCCTGTGCTTCACCGATGAGGTGCTGGATCACGAATTTCCAGAGGGATTCAAACCCGTGAACATAGAGGCATACGACGGAACGACAGACCCTGGGGTCTGGATTGAGGACTTTATCCTTCATATCCATATGGCTCGCGGAGATGATCTCCACGCCATCAAATACTTGCCCCTCAAGTTGAAAGGACCAGCTCGGCACTGGCTGAAGAGCCTCCCCGAAAACTCAATTGGAAGTTGGGAAGAGCTTGAGGATGCTTTTAGGGCTAATTTTCAAGGGACCTATGTCCGACCTCCGGATGCAGACGATTTAAGTCATATAATTCAACAGCCCGGAGAGTCAGCCCGAAAGCTTTGGAACAGATTCCTCACTAAGAAGAATCAAATTGTCGACTGCCCGGACGCCGAAGCCTTAGAGGCTTTCAAACACAGTGTCCGGGATGAATGGCTCGCCAGACACCTCGGCCAGGAAAAACCGAGGACAATGGCAGCCCTAACAAGCCTTATGACCCGCTTTTGCGCGGGCGAAGATAGTTGGCTGGCCCGTAGCGGCACCAGCGACCCAGGCACATCCGAAGTCAGGGATGGTAATGGAAAACCACGACGCAACAAAAGCAAGCGTCGAAACAATGAAGACAACCCAGACAACACGTTGGTAAACGCCGGATTCAGGAGATCTCGACCTGGTCAACGGAAAAAGCCATTCAAAGGCAGCAGAGATGGACCGTCCAGCCTAAACAAGATTCTAGACAGATTATGTCATATTCATGGCACCTCCAACAAACCTGCAAATCACACCAACAGAGAATGCTGGGTCTTCAAGCAGGCCGGCAAGCTAAACGCCGAACACAAGGGGAGGGAGACACCAAGTGAAGACGAGGATGAGCCTCGCCAGCAAAACACTGGGGGACAGAAAAAATTCCCACCAGAAGTCAAAACAGTGAACATGATTCACGTAACGAAGAGGAGGAGCAAACGCGCACTCCGAGACGTATGCGCCGTAGAGCCCGTCACCCCCAAGTTCAACCCTTGGTCGGCCTGCCCGATCACTTTTGATCGCAGGGATCACCCGACTAGTATCCGGCACGGAGGATCGGCTGCCTTGGTGCTAGACCCAATAATTGACGGATACCATCTCACCCGAGTCCTTATGGACGGCGGCAGTAGTCTTAATCTGATATATCAGGACACAGTCCGCAAAATGGGGATAGACCTGACAAGAATCAGCCAAAGCAATACTACCTTTAAAGGAGTAATACCAGGCCCAGAGGCCCGCTGCACGGGCTCTCTAGTACTAGAGGTTGTATTCGGTTCTCCCGACAACTTCCGAAGTGAAAAGTTAACCTTCGACATCGCTCCATTCCGAAGCGGCTATCAAGCACTACTCGGAAGAACGGCCTTCGCTCGTTTTAACGCAGTACCGCATTACGCTTATCTTAAGCTTAAGATGCCCGGTCCACGTGGCATCATCATAGTTAGCGGAAACACAGAGCGTTCCTTACGTGCGGAAGAATGTGTGGCGGCTTTAGCAGCCGAACACTGAACGGCCTCTCCAACCAGAATAAATGATCGGTCGTCAAGACCGCGGACACGGCTAGACGAGTCCGGCGCACCACTGGCTGTAACAGCTCAGATAAACCTGAGATTGGGTCGATGGATATACCCCCATAGGTGGTGCTAGGGGCTTCCCGCATGTAAAAAGAACTACAGTTCGGCTTGACCTTATTTAGATTGAATCTTAATGGTTTATTAAGAATAACCAATTTTTCGCACAAAGACTTCCACCTGAGTTTTTCTCTTTTACAGATGATAATCGTGCTACACCCTTCCAGGATACGGCACAACGGAGACACAGGCGCAGACGTGCAGCAGGGCCCCGCTCAAAGGTTTCTTTTTAGATTAAGACCCTGTGTAAACCTTTCTTACTGTCTCTTGTTGCTTCTCACCCTCCGGATACTCAACACAACCGAGAGGGATGCTGGGGTTATTGGCATCTCGCCACGTCAGACTAATGCACGTACCTGGAAATTCAGGGCTCATTATCAAGGGCGTTACTCAGCCCGGTATATGTTGTAAAGTCCGAATACCTTAGGGAGTGTTCGGCGTCGCGAGTTTGGCCTTATACGCATCAGCTCCGAATCATGTCTTTGGTCAATAGTTGGGTTTGCCCGGCTCCCCGTGTTTTGCTACCTTACGTTCCGCTCTATCGGCTACGGTGGCACCAGGAGAACTACTGCGATTGTGCCCTGGTTCATCTGGATGAGCACCTCAGTAGAGAAAGCCGAAAACTGACTGCCATGATAAAGTGCGAGACTGGTCAACCACTCGATGACTCAGCGGAATCTTCGCGATTCCTCCGCATTAACGAAGGACCGGTTTCCTGGTCATGTATGTACGCGCCCCGTATCCGGATGAGCGCGGAAGTACCAGGGGCGATATAATAGCCCCACCGTCAAACTCCTATGGCTAAGTGAAAGTGTTAAAGCTATATAGTCCGATTGCCTTGTTCGCCGCGCCATCACCTCCTTAATGGACCAAGACGTTGGATCAAGTGTGACTATGCGCTTTTCTGAACACCCCCGCATTATATGCGTGGGGGCTGAAGCCGACGACTGCAAACTTTCATGTTACATACATACATAAATGGCCGCACAGGAGGCATCATAATACTTTCAGGCAAAAGTATAAACACAGCCTTTATAATCCAAATAGCATCGTTTTTACAATTGGGATACATGTCACTCGAACATGATACTCTTCGAGCATTGAGCCTCTATTAAACGAGCACCTTCTAGGACTTCTTCAAAATAGTGCTCGGCCGAGACCTGGCCTACTGCCGGACCATGGGTTGCAATAGCGATGGCCTCCATCTTTGCCTAGTATGTCTTAACATGGGCAAGAGCCATCCGTGCACCCTCTATGCACGCCGACCTCTTTACAGCGTCGATATGCGGCATAGCACCAAGGAATCGTTGCACTAAACCAAAATAACTATTCGGCCTTGGTCCTTCCGGCCAAAGATGATCCACGACAGACCTCATGGCAAGTCCGGACAACCTATGGAGCTTAGCCCACTCGGCCATTTGCTCATTTAACAGCAGCGGACGCATTGGAGCACTGAACTGCGGCCAGAACAACTTTTCTACTTCGTGATCTTTTTGATCTTTGAAAAACTCAGTCGCATCAGCGGCACTCGTTGCCAAGTCCAAGTACGTGTCTGCAGCACTCCATAATTGATCCAAAGGGGCATACTTCGGATCTCCGAACTTCGTCCGCAACAAAAAGGGCTTCCCAGCCGTGATATCTCTGGCTTGACGAAGCTCCTCCTTCGCCGCTCTGATTTTAGAGCGGGTTTCCTTGGCTGCTACCATGGCTTTCTTCAGGTCCACCGCTTTCGCTTGGCTTTCCTTTTCAAGAAGCTCATACCGGTCGGCGGCATCCTTCAGCTCAACAACCATCTTGGCTATTTTACCTTTGCTCTGGTGAAGAGCAGCCTGTTCGGCTCTTAACTCTTCGACCGCCTTTAGGGCGGCCGCATCACTTCTCCTGGCTTGTTCCTTGGCTCGGGCAAGCTCCGCCCGAAGGGTCTCCACGGCGGCAGCTCCATCTGCAGTCACAGCATATTATAGATACTAGCATCATGCTCCTCTTAATATCTGTTAACCACCAGAGAATACATACCATGTGCCTCGTCAAGCCGCTTGTTTACAAGCACGATGTCGGCATCTGCCGCATCAAGTTGCTGCCTCAGTTCGGCAAACTCACCAGTCCGGCCAGCCACCAGACCCTCAGCCGCCTGCACATGAAAGCAACATGATCATTACCTGGGACTATGATCCTCTGTTTGCCACCTTTGGACAGCAACCAGAGTCTCAGGGGCTACTATCTGTATAGGGCACACCTAGCGTGTGCGATACCGTCAATATATATATATATATATATATATATATATATATATTACTTTGCGTACCTCAAAGCCTCTTAGCAGGCTCATAAAAGCTTCACGCAACCCACTTTTGGCGGATGAAATCCTCTCAACCACCGCACCCATCAAAGTACGATGCGCCTCTGAGATAGTCGCTTGCTCCAGAAGACCCATCAGTGCGTCCGGTTGTGCACCGGACAGTCCCGGACTCTTTCCGTTGCTCTCCTTGGGAGCCGAATACTCACGACTTCGGGTGGCCGAAGGGTTACCTTCTGGCCTTGGCGGATCAGAAGAAATCCTCCATGATGACACCTCAGGGTCGTCCGCCTCGTGAGGCGGGGAGGCAGGGGGAGGCGTTTCGCTCTCCATCATTTCTGGAAGAAGATCCCCCGAAGACGAACTCCGTCGAGAAGGGCTACGATCCGAACTACAAGACATACGTCTCGGTTATTGTCCTCAGAGATGAAGCAGGGTATATTTACCAAAAGTACTTTTGTTCACTTACAGCTCGGTGGAGGGCTGATCCCCTTGCGGGCACTGTGCGGTAAAGATGCCCTCCGGGGCAGGGCCCCCTGGCGAAGGTTTCTTCCCTCGTTTGGAAACCCTTGTTTCCAAGTCTTCAGAGGCGGTCCTTTTTCTTCCTTGGGGAGAGGGAATTTTAGATTCTTCTCCCCGATTATCCTCCTTTGTGGAGACACTAATTCCCCCGGTTTGGATGAGTAATGCGTGAGGCCCGCTTTCGGCTTCTTTATTCCTCCCTTTATCTTCCTCCGATGGCACTTGATACGGTGCGTGCTCAAGCATCCTGGCTAGTACGGGATCCGATGAGCCTTGGGGAAGGGGGGCCGAACACCTGATCATCTTCGCCTTTTTTATCCAGTCTTGTTCAAAGAGCGATTTTCAGAATGATGTTGTGAAAAATGAAAAGACAGCATGTTCGGCCGCAGAATTACTTATGTGGGTATTTGGACGATTGTAGTTCAGACCCGCATCCTCGGTGGTGTCCGGACACTTTATTCGTGATCTGAAGAACAATCCATACATCTCTTCGAGCGTCACGCCAAAGAATTGCTGAATAGTTCGCGGTCCTTCCGGGTTGAACTCCCACATACGGAGAGGTCGACGTTGGCAGGGCAGGACCCGACGAACCAGCATGACTTGCATTACCTTGAAAAGGCTGACATCTCTCTTGAGGAGACCTCGGATGCGGCTCCGCAATGTCGGCACGTCATTAACCGGCCCCCAGTCCAGCCCCTTGTTGACCCATGACGCTAGTTGTGGCGGGGGGCCCGAACGGAAGGCGGGGGCAGCTGCCCACTTAGTACTTCGGGGAGCCGTGATGTAAAACCACTCCCGCTGCCATAAGTTGGACATCTTCGGGAAGGAACCCTTTGGCCATGGAGCATCGGCGCCTTTGCTTATTATGGCACCTCCGCATTCTGCGTGTCGCCCATCGATCATCTTCAGCTTCACATTGAAGGTCTTGAGCCATAAGCCGAAGTGTGGGGTGATGCGGAGGAAGGCCTCACACACGACGATGAATGACAAGATGTGAAGGATGGAATCCAGAGCCAGATCATGGAAATCGAGCCCGTAATAGAACATAAGCCCTCTAACAAAGGGATCAAGACTAAAGCCTAGCCCTCGGAGGAAGTGGGAAAAAATACGACACTCTCGTTGGGTTCGGGAGTGGGGATGACCTGCCCTTGAGCAGGCAGCCTGTGCGAGATTTCGGCGGTCAGATACCCGGCTTCTCTTAGCTTCTTGATGTCCTCCTCTGTGACAGAGGAGGCCATCCACCGGCCTTGAAGGATGGATCCGGACATGATTGAAGGTCCGAAGCGCTTAGCCTGCGCCTTGGGTGCTGGAATTCGAGGTGGGGGAAGGGAAGGATCGAGCGCGAGAAGAAAAGGACAGGCCTTGGCCCCTTTATAAAGAGGGTGAATATCAAGCGTCCTCCGCGTGGCCGTTTGGAACTTGCCTAAAATCGAGGAGTCATACCAGCGGGCACGATTGGGTTACCCACACCCGTATTGATGAGAATCCCGTGATAAGGGGAACACGATCTCTGCTTCGACAAGACGTGCCAATAAAACTGCCTCGCAACACGTGCAGTGGCAGGCTGGGAAAAACGGTTCGTAATGACCGAACCACGGCCGGACACGATCCTTGTGTTCAAAATCTTCTATGGAGTATTCGGAGGAAGAACCCGCCTTGCAATGCCGAAGACAATCTGCGTGCCGGACTCATCGTCATTGAAGCCTGGTTCAGGGGCTACTGAGGGAGTCCTGGATTAGGGGGTCCTCGGACTGCCGGACTATATACTTTGGCCGGACTGTTGGACTATGAAGATACAAGATTGAAGACTTCGTCCCGTGTCCGGATGGGACTCTCCTTTGCGTGGAAGGGAAGCTTGGAAATTCAGATATGTAGATCTCCTCCCTTGTAACCGACTCTGTGTAACCCTAGCCCCCTCCGATATCTATATAAACCAGAGGGTTTAGTTCGTAGGACAAGAACAATCATAATCATAGGCTAGCTTCTAGGGTTTAGCCTCTACGATCTCGTGGTAGATCAACTCTTGTAATACTCATATCATCCAATCAAGCAGGAAGTAGGGTATTACCTCCATCGAGAGGGCCCGAACCTGGGTAAAAATTGTGTCCCCCGCCTCCTGTTACCATCCGCCTTAGACGCACAGTTCGGGACCCCCTACCCGAGATCCGCCGGTTTTGACACCGACAACTCCTACTAGGACTTGGAAGTCCTAGCAGGACTCCCTACTCTTGGCGCGCCCCTAGAGGGCCGGCCTCTCTCCCTCCCTGCTTTATATACGTGGGAGGGGGGCACCCCAAAAGCACTCCAAGATTTGTCTTAGCCGTGTGCGGTGCCCCCCTCCATAGTTACACACCTCGGTCGTAGTTCTTAGGCGAAGCCCTGCGCCGGTAACTTCATCATCACTGTCGCCACGCTGTCGTGCTGACGGAACTCTCCCTCGTCCTCAAATGGATCAAGAGCTCGAGGGACGTCATCTTGCTGAATGTGTGCTGCACATGGAGGTGCCGTACTTTCGGTACTTGGATCGGTTGAATCGTGAAGACGTTCGACTACATCAACCGCGTTACTAAACGTTTCCGCTTTCTGTCTACGAGGGTACGTGGATACACTCTCCCCGCTTGTTGCTATGCTTCTCCTAAATAGATCTTGCGTGATCGTAGGATTTTTTTTTGAAATACTACGTTCCCCAACAATATTATCATTTCCAAAACGACAATGAAGGGCGTCTGGATCAAGAATACATTTCAGAACATGGTGTGGTTTCATATACACAGACGTGAATGGAACACTATTGATGATAGTGGCACTATAATCTGGCCAATAAACTATGGTCCTACCAACGATTCAAACATATACAAGCCAATTTCACATAATTTGTGAATTTTCTGGAGTGTGAACATGCAAGATAAACACGGCCGTGAATGGGTCAGATCCGTTGACAAAGTCTACACCACAAGCGAAGCATGTTTTACACCAGTATGTCATAGATGTAAAGTGCATTAGCACTAACTAGATTACTAACTCTAATGCAAGTGAGAGACTGCTGAAAATATGCCATAGAGCAACAATAAATTATTATTTTATTTACATGTTTGTAATCAAAGTTTATATTTTTATGCTATAATTACAATGGTTCTTGAATATGAGGTTTAGAGAAAAACTCAGTTGCGCATGTGGAAACATAAACACCAAATAGATCCCTTGTCTCACCTCTAAGACTAGCTCACGTATTGCATATTATCATATTTTTCCTAATCATGGGGCTATGTTAAGAGTAACAAGGATGTCAAAAATAATGAGAACACATTATTGATATCAAGATCTCATTGTCATTATGTTGTCAGTATTATCATATTATGTGCTAACATTTATTCACGTCGTTACACCATGAGAATATCGTAGACCTTCATATCAGATGGTTATTTTGGGGTTGCCAAACGTTACCCGTAACTAGGTGATGATAAATATAGCTTATAGGTTATGTCAAGGTGCTAGATAGTTCAAGACTAAGATTTGCTCCTCAAAGGTACTCTTCGGGCCCACTCGGCATTACTGAAGGAAATATGCCCTAGAGGCAATATAAAGTTGTTATTTTATATTTCCTTATATCATGATAAATGTTTATTATTCATGCTAGAATTGTATTAACTGGAAACTTGATACATGTGTGGATACATAGACAAAACACGGTCTCCCTAGTAGCCTCTACTAGACTAGCTCGTTAATCAAATATGGTTAAGTTTCCTAACCATAGACATGTGTTTTCATTTGATGAACGGGATCACATCATTAGGAGAATGATGTGATGGACAAGACCCATCCGTTAGCTTAGCATAACGATCGTTAAGTTTTATTGCTATTGCTTTCTTCATGACATATACATATTCCTTTGACTATGAGATTATGCAACTCCCGGATACCGGAGGAATACCTTGTGTGCTATCAAACGTCACAACATAACTGGGTGATTATAAAGATGCTCTACAGGTATCTCTGAAGGTGTTTGTTGGGTTGGCATAGATCGAGATTAGGATTTGTCACTCCGAGTATTGGAGAGGTATCTCTGGGCCCTCTCGGTAATGCACATCATAATAAGCCTTGCAAGCAATGTGACTAATGAGTTAGTTGCGGGATGATGTATTACGGAACGAGTAAAGAGACTTGCCGGTAACGAGATTGTACTAGGTATGAAGATACCGACGATCGAATCTCGGGCAAGTAACATAGCGATGACAAAGGGAATAACGTATGTTGTCATTACGGTATGATCGATTTCATAGAATATGTGGGAACCAACATGAGAATCCAGGTTCCGCTATTGGTTATTGACCGAAGAGGTGTATCAGTCATGTCTACATAGTTCTCGAACCTGTAGGGTTTGCACGCTTAACGTTCGATGACGATTTTGTATTATATGAGTTATGTGATTTGGTGACTGAATGTTGTTCGGAGTCCCGGATGAGATCACAGATATGACGAGGAGTCTCAAAATGGCCGGGAGGTAAATATTCATATATTGGACAATGATATCCGGACACTGGAAGTGTTCTGGAAGTATCGGGTACATATCGGGTCACCGGAAGTGGTTTCGGGCACCCCCCGGGAACTATATGGGCCAATGGGCCAAGAGGGGGACAGACCAGCCCCTAAGGGGCTGGTCCACCCCCATATAGGCCGAATAGGAGGAGAAGGAAAGAGGGGGAAGAGAGAAGGAAGGGGAGGGATTCGGCCTCCCCCTTCCTTCCCTCCTCCCTCCTCCTTCCTTCCTCCTCTGGATGAATATGGAAGGGGGGGAGGCCGAATTGGGAGGCGCCCAAGTAGGATTCCTCCTACTTGGGGAGCCCCCTTGGGTGCCTCTCCTCCCCTCCAACCTATATATATGTGGGGGGGGGCACCGCTAGAACACACACCAACAATTGTTAGCCGTGTGCGGCGCCCCCCTCCACAGTTTACGCCTCCGGTCATATTCACATAGTGCTTAGGCGAAGCCCTGCGCGGATCACTTCACCATCACCGTCACCATGCCATCGTGCTGACGGAACTCTCCCTCGACACTTTGCTGGATCAAGAGTTCAAGGGACGCCATCGAGCTGAATGTATTCAGAACTCGGAGGTGTCGTACGTTCGGTGCTTGATCGGTCGGAACGAGAAGAAGTTCGACTACATCAATAGTCAAACGCTTCCGCTTTCGGTCTACAAGGGTACGCGGACACACTCTCCCCTCTCGTTCCTATGCATCTCCTAGATAGATCTTGCATGAGCGTCAATTTTTTTTTGAATTGCATGCTATGTTCCCAGCAGTGGCATCCGAGCCAGGTCTATGCGTAGATGATATGCACGAGTAGAACACAAAGAGTTGTGGGCGGTGATCATCATACTACTTACCACCAATGTCATATTTTGATTCGACGGTATTGTTGGATGAAGCTGAAGGAAATATGCCCTAGAGGCAATAATAAAGTTGTTATTTATATTTCCTTATATCATGATAAATGTTTATTATTCATGCTAGAATTGTATTAACTGGAAACTTAGTACATGTGTGAATACATAGACAAAACAGAGTGTCCCTAGTATGCCTCTACTTGACTAGCTCGTTAATCAAAGATGGTTAAGTTTCTTGACCATAGACATGTGTTGTCATTTGATGAACGGGATAAACATCATTAGAGAATGATGTGATGGACAAGATGTTGGGAAACGTAGCATGCAATTTCAAAAAATTTCCTACGATCACGCAAGATCTATCTAGGAGATGCATAGCAATGAGAGGGGGAGAGTGTGTCCACGTACCCTCATATACTGAAAGCGGAAGTGTTAGGTTAACGCGGTTGAAGTAGTCGAACGTCTTCACGATCCAACCGATCTAGTACCGAACGTACGTCACCTCCGAGTTCAGCACACGTTCAGCTCGATGACGTCCCTCGAACTTTTGATCCAGCAGAGGGTTGAGGGAGAGTTTTGTCAGCACGACAGCGTGGTGACGGTGATGGTGATGTGATCCGTGCTGGGCTTCACCTAAGCACTATGACGCTATGACCGGAGGAGTAAACTGTGGAGGGGGGCACCGCACATGGCTAAGAGAATAACTGTTGTGCCTTGGGGTGCCCCCTGCCCCCGTATATAAAGGAGGAGGGGAGGAGGCGGCCGGCCTAGAGGGGGCGCGCCAAGGGGGGAGTCCTATTAGGACTCATAATCCTAGTAGGATTCCCCTTTCCTTCTCCGGAGTGGGAAAGGGGGAAAGGGAGAGGGAGTAGGAGAGGGAAAGGGGGGCGCCGCCCCCTCCCCTAGTCCAATTCGGACTCCCATGGGGGGGGGGGGCGGCCACCCCTTGTGGGCTGTCCCCTCTCTCTCTCGTGGCCCATGAGGCCCATGACTTCCCAAATACCGGAGGAACACCTTGTGTGCTATCAACGTCACAACGTAACTAGGTGATTATAAAGATGCTCTATAGGTGTCCCCGAAGGTGTTTGTTGGGTTGGCATAGATCAAGATTAGGATTTGTCACTTCGAGTATCGGAGAGGTATCTCTGGGCCCTCTCGGTAATGTACATCACTATAAGCCTTGCAAGCAATGTGACTAATGAGTTAGTTATGGAATGATGCATTATGGAACGAGTAAAGAGACTTGCCAGAAACGAGATTGAACTAGGTATGATGATACCGACTATCGAATCTCGGGCAGGTAACATACCGATGACAAAGGGAATAACGTATGTTGTTATTGCGGTTTAACCGATAAAGTTCTTCGTAGAATATGTAGGAACCAATATGAGCATCCAGGTTCCGCTATTGGTTATTGATCGGAGATGTGTCTCGGTCATGTCTACATAGTTCTCGAACCCGTAGGGTCCGCACGCTTAACGTTCGATGACGATTTGTATTATGAGTTATGTGTTTTGGTGACCGAAGATTGTTCGGAGTCCCGGATGAGATCACAGACATGACGAGGAGTCTCGAAATGGTCGAGAGGTAAAGATTGATATATTGTACAAAGGTATTCGGACACCGGAATGGTTTCGGGACATTTCGGATATTTATCGGAGAACCGAGGGGTTACCGGAACCCCCCGGGGAAGTAATGGGCCCTCATGGGCCATAGGGGAGAGGGGAGGCAGCCCACAAGGGGCGGCCGTGCCCACCTCCCATAGGGAGTCTGAATTGGACTAGGGGAGAGGACGCGCCCCCCTTTCGTTCTCCTCTTCCCTCTCCCTTCCCTCTTTCCCCTCCATGAGAAACGAAAAGGGGGGGGCGAATCCTACTAGGAGTGGAGTCCTAGTAGGACTCCCCCCCCTTGGCGCGCCCCTTGGTGGCCTGCCTCCTCCTCCCCTCCTTTATATACGGGGGCAGGGGGCACCCCAAAAGGACAATAGTTATTCTCTTAGCCGTGTGCGGTGCCCCCCTACACAGTTTAATCCTCCGGTCATAGCGTCGTAGTGCGTAGGTGAAGCCCTGCACGGATCACATCACCATCACCGTCACCATGCCGTCGTGCTGACGAAACTCTCCCTCGACCCTCTGCTGGATCAAGAGTTCGAGGGACGTCATCAAGCTGAACGTGTGCTGAACTCGGAGGTTCCGTACGTTCGGTACTAGATCGGTTGGATCGTGAAGACGTTCAACTACATCAACCGCGTTAAACTAACGCTTCCGCTTTCGGTCTACGAGGGTACGTGGACACTGATACGTCTCCGACGTATCTACTTTTCCTAATGCTTTTCCTCTTGTTTTGGACTGTAATTTGCATGGTGTTTTCAGCAGAACTATCATGGTGTTGTTTTTGTGCAGAAATAAAAGTTCTTAGAATGGAATGAAACTTTGCAAGGATTTTTATACAATAAACAAGAATTTCTAGAGCCAAGACCTGCCGGAGGGGCACACCTGGGTGGGCACAACCCACCAGGGCGCGGCCCCCCTCCTGGCGCGCCCAGGTGGGTTGTCCCCTCCTGATGGCCCCGCTGACCCTGAAACCAACACTATAAAATCACATTATTCCATAAAAAATAAGGGGGAAAGAATTATCGCGATCCACAAGACGGAGCCGCCGTCACCTCCTGTTCTTCATCGGGAGGCCAGATCTGGAGTCCGTTTGGGGCTCCGGAGAGGGGGATCTTCGTTCTTTATCATCACCCTTCTCCATCGCCAATTCCTTGATGCTCCCCACCGGGAGTGAGTAATTCCTTCGTAGGCTCGCTGGTCGGTGAGGAGTTGCATGAGATTCATCATGTAATCGAGTTAGTTTTGTTAGGGCTTGATCCCTAGTATCCACTATGTTCTAAGATTGATGTTGCTATGACTTTGCTATGCTTAATGCTTGTCACTTTGGGCCCGGGTGCCATGAACTCAGATCTGAACCGTTTATGTTATCACAATTATATCCATGTTTTAGATCCGATCTTGCAAGTTATAGTCACCTACTACGTGTTATGATCCGGCAACCCCGGAGTGACAATAGTCGGGACCACTCCCGGTGATGACCGTAGTTTGAGGAGTTCATGTATTCACTATGTGTTAATGCTTTGTTCCGGTTCTCTATTAAAAGGAGGCCTTAATATCCCTTAGCTTCCAATATGGACCCCGCTGCCACGGGAGGGTAGGACAAAAGATGTCATGCAAGTTCTTTCCATAAGCACGTATGACTATTTATAGAATACATGCCTACATTATGTTTACAAACTGGAGCTAGTGCCGTATCGCCCTAGGTTATAACTGTCTCATGAATATCATCCAACAAGTCACCGACCCAATGCCTACGAATTTATCTTATATTGTTCTTGCTAAGTTACCACTGTTATCGTTACTGTTGCACTTGCTACAAAATTACTGCTATCACTGTTACTGTTACCATTGCTACTGATCACTTTGTCGTAGATAATTAATCTCCAGGTGTGGTTGAATTGACAACTCAGCTGCTAATACCTTCAAATATTCTTTGGATCCCCTTGTGTCGAATCTATAAATTTGGGTTGAATACTCTACCCTCGAAAACTGTTGCGATCCCCTATACTTGTGGGTTATCAAGACCTTTTTCTGGCGCCGTTGCCGGGGAGCATAGCTATATTTGTTGAGTCACTTGGGATTATTATCAATTTATCACTACGAAGAATCTGAAGGATGCTAAGACTAAGATATTTCCCTCAAAGACGAGGGGAGGTAAGGAACTGCCATCCAGTTCTGCTTTAGATTCACCTTCTGTTATAAGTAAACTTGCAACACCACCACATGCTATCAATTCTAATATGTCGCAAGTTATTGATGATGCTACTTCTGCTATGGATAATGCTAGTACCTTTCTTGATAATGATGATGTGCCACTTGGTGAATTTCTTGATGAACAAACTGCTAGAGTAATACAACATGATGTTGTTGAATCTGACGATGAGCTTGAAACTGAAACTCCTGAAACACCTGCTAGAACTAGCCTTCCTAGATATGAATTGCCTAAGGTACCGAAAGGTTATGTTATGAATGAGGAGACAACTAGAGATATTCTTGCTTGTAAGGATAGAGATGATCTAGAGAAATTACTATGCAAGTATAAAGAAAAATCTCTCAATGCTAGAATGAAATATGACCCTAAGTTTGCTACTTCACCTATCTTTATTGATGATAAGGATTATGAATTCTCTGTCGACCCAGAGTTAATTACTTTGGTTGAATCTGATCCTTTCCATGGTTATGAAACTGAAACTGTTGTGGCACATCTTATTAAGTTGAATGATATAGCTACCCTTTTTACTCATGATGAGAAAACTCGCTACTACTTTATTCTCAAATTGTTTCCTTTCTCATTAAAGGGTGATGCTAAAGCTTGGTACAATACTCTTGCTCCTGGTTGTGTGCATAGTCCCCATGATGTGATTTATTACTTCTCTGAAAAATATTTCCTTGCTCATAAGAAACAAGCTGCTTTATAGGAAATATTTAACTTTGTGCAAACTACAGAAGAGAGTCTCCCACAAGCTTGGGGGAGGCTTTGCCAATTACTTAATGCTTTGACTGATCATCCTCTTATGAAAAATGAAATACTTGATATCTTCTATAATGGACTAACCAATGCTTCTAGGGACTTCCTAGATAGTTGTGATGGTTGTGTGTTCAGGGAACTTACTGTTGGACAAGTTGAAGAATTATTGAATAACATATTGAAAAATTATGATGATTGGACTCTTCCTAAACCACCGCCTAAACCCACTCCGAAGAAGAGGGGTATATTATATCTCAGTCATGAAGATATGCAAGAGGCAAAGAAATCTATGAAGGAAAAAGGTATTGAAGCTAAAGATGTTAAAAATTCACCTCCTATTGAAGAAATACATGGGCTTAATACACCACCACTGGCCAAGGTGGTAGAGGTAAATTCTTTAATGAAGTTCAATGATAATGACAATCCTCACAATATGCACCCTAGTCAATGCCTTTATGAGTTTGAGAATTACATTAGAAAACAAGATCACTTCAATGCCAATGTTATGAAACAATTGAAGTATACTTCTGATATGATTGCTCGCTTGAGTGACTTGTTATTTAGAATCTCAAATGATGTTAAATGTGTTGGAAAACATGCTTCTATGGTTCAAACTAAATTCAAACAAGTTGCTAAATCTCAAAGAGAGTTGCTTGATGAAATGAATAATAATATACATGACTTTGTTGTTAGAGTTGCAACTAGAGGAGGTAAAATGACTCAGGAACCACTTTATCCTGAGGGACACCCAAAAATAATAGAACAAGATTCACAAAGAGTTAACACTTGTGCACCTAGTCCTTCTAGAAAGAATAAAAAGAAGAAGAAAAATGATAGGACTTTGCATGCTTCTAGTGAACCTGAAATAGAAAAACCTCCTGATAATGATAATGAAACTTCTATCTCAGATGCTGAAACTCAATCTGGTAATGAACACTCACCTAGTGATAATGAAAAAGATAATTATTAGGTTCATGAAGACACTCAAACAAATAATAAAGAACCAGACAATGATGTTGAGATAGAACCACCTGTTGATCTTAATAACCCACAACCTAAGAATAAAAGATATGATAAAAGTGACTTTGTGGCTAGAAAACACGGTAAAGAAAGAGAACTGTGGGTTCAAAAACCTATGCCTTTTCCACCTAAGTCAACTAAAAGGAAAGATGATGAAAAATTTGAACGCTTTGCTGAAATGCTGAGGCCAGTCTTTTCTGCGTACTCGCTTGACTGATATCTTGAAAATGCCCCCTTATGCAAAGTATATGAAAGACATCATCACTAATAAGAGAAAAATACCGGAAGCTGAAATCTCCACTATGCTTGCTAATTACACTTTTAAAGATGGAGTACCTAAAAAACTTGGTGATCCAGGAATACCAACTATACCTTGCTCTATCAAAAAGAATTATGTGAAAACTGCTTTGTGTGATTTAGGAGTTGGTGTTAGTGTTATGCCTTTCTCTTTATATAAAAGACTTGATTGAATAAACTCACACCTACTAAAATATCTTTGCAAATGGCCGACAAATCAACTTCCATACCTATCGGTATCTGTGAGGATGTGCCTGTTGTTGTTGCTAATGTTACTATTTTGATTGACTTTGTTATACTTGAGATGCCCGAGGACGACAACATGTCGATTATCCTTGGAAGACCCTTCTTGAATACTGCAGGGGCTTTTATTGATTGCAATAAAAGCAAGGTCACGTTTCATATTAATGGTAATGAGCATATGGTGCACTTTCCGAATAAACAATTCCAAGTGAATGGTATTAATGTTATTGAAAAATCTTCGACAATCACTATTGGAAGTTTTCAAATACCTCTACCTACTGCCAAAAAGAAATATGAAATGCTTATTGTTGGGGACATCCATATCCCTGTTGAGGTAACCTAGTGATTTACGAAAGTTATTCGGTTTCATGCTAATCGAAAGTGGTTGTTAATAAGACCCGATCAGCCTTATTAATGAATCATTTTTAGAGGTATGAAGTTGATGAATTTAGTAAGCATTACCTTCTGTTCCTACTTTTAGTTTTCTGTTTTTATTAGTTAAATAAAATAAAATGCCATGTTTTGTCTGTTTTCTGAATTTCCCGTGCAATAAAAAATGACCCAAAAATAAAAGTTCTCAGAATGCTCTGAAAATTTAATACAATTTTTTTTCTGAATATTTCTGAATTTCTGGTGCAAATAATATCATTGGTAGATGCACCAGGTGGGTTGTGCCCACCTGGGTGCGCCAGGACCCCCAGGCGCGCCCTGGTGGGTTGTGGTCCCCCTCACTTATCTCTTCACACCACATCATCACTTACCTCCAGAAAAAATTCTCCATTGCTCTCTCTCCCGTGTTCTTGCTCTCAAACCCGCGGATTTCGATCTCTTTGCTCGAAGCTCCGTTTCTGAAACTGTTTCAGGGGATTATTGCTTGGTATGTGACTCCACCGTTTATCTAATTAGTTTTTGTTTTAGTGGTTTATATTTTGAATAATTAGCTACTCTTGGTGCTGTTGTAGATGAGCTTGCATGTTGAATTCTTAGAGTTCTAAGTAGTTTGAATGCTTGCTATGGCCTCTATGTATCCCTATGAGTAGTTGCTATCACTTTTGTGAAGTTTTGTTGAGAAAAATAATTGGACTAATTTTTTTAGAATTTTTGTTAATAGGAAAAAGATGAATATCTTTAGGAAGTTTGCTTCTAAGTAGAACTCCAAGGGTGTTATTGGGGAGTCATCTGACATCGATCTCCATCCTCGGAGGTTGGCGGAGGTACGGCCGTGCGAATGGCCACACACCCAGTTCATGGAAGAGGCTGGAATCCTTCAGGAGTTCACGCAATATGTTGCTAGTGTCGGCCTCACCGACTTCATCGCAAATAAGTGTGAACACCATCAAATCCTCACAAATATCTTTGTTCAAAGTTTTACTTTCCTTTCTAGGAATAATCCTCCTGGGGTGCAGTTTGATTTATATGCTTAAACCCATCGAATACCACTTACTGAATTTTGTAACATATGCATGATCCCTTCTGACGGGAGCTTAGCTGAGCCTAGGCCGGCTGAGTTTGAGGCCTTTTCTCGCACCTTGACAGTGGGAGATGAGAGAGGGATGTCAGCTATCACTGCCGCTGGCTTGCATTTTCCTGCTGTTCATTGCTTTGCTCTTTTCATTGCAAAATGCTTGCTTGCTAGAGAGAAGGTGGGTGCACTCAGTTCACCAGACCTTGCTGTTTTACGTCGTGCACTAGAGGGCGACAACACTTATAGCTTGGGAGCTATTGTAGCTCGTCGCCTCCACATTAATAAGTCCAAGGGTAAAATACATGGTGGGATTTTTGCTACTCGTTTGGTGGCTCACTTTAATGTTGAGATACGCCATCATGATTACCCACTGACCAAGGTTTACCTAGACTATGCAGCCATGGATCACCACCATTTTACTGATATCGAATCTCCTAACATCCCTATTCCATATAACCTGGTTTTTTGTGTGGGGACTCGTGATATTATTCCATTGCCTGCTCCTGCTTTGTTTGATTCTGTTGCTAGGGGCGGATATAGGATTATGCCTGTAGACATCATCGCCTACCAGAACGCTCAGGCTACTGCAGAGGCAGAGGAGGAGCCTCGGCAGTGGGATGAGTGGATGTCGGCTCCTCAGTACCCCAACTACTGATCGACTACCAAGTTAGGCCAAAAGCCTAAGCTTGGGGGAGTACGTGTTTCCCACCGACATCACATTCATGTCACTTATTCCATTTGTCGGTGTTCACACTTTTTCATTGTATCATCTATGCTTAGATTTATTGTCTTGCTTTCTTCTTGTGTGTTTGAAAAACCTTAGAAAAACCAAAAAAAATAGTTGTAGTTAGTTTACTTTCTATGCATGCTTAGTAGTAATATTAAAAAGAAAACCCCAAAAGATTACCTTGTTCTTCTTTCGCTTGTTGGGAGCTTTCCCGTGTAAATAGTTTTTCTCATTTTTGCTTTTCCCTTTTATTTGCTTGTTCAAGAATACCAAAAACTCCAAAAATATTTCCATGTGTTTCTCTAAATTTCTTTTCTTTCTATTCGAGTCTTACCGAGGAGAAGACCACGATGAAAATGTTGAGTGGCTCTCATATGAATAATTGTTGATCTAATAAAGAGCCCATTTTACCTTGTCTTCTCTTGTTGAATAAAATGTTTTGCAGATTCCAGCTTAGTCCACGACACTCTTGCACTATTATTATTTCCACATCGTTCGGTTGTGCAAGTGAAAGGCAATAATGACGATATTCGATGAACTGGCCGTGGCAGAGAGAAACGGGTATGAACTCGACTTGTTCTGTTTGTGTAAATATGTTTAACCTAGTATCCATGATTCAGCCCATTATGATTAAACATGTTTGCAATGACAATTAGAGATTATAGTTTCTCATGCCATGCATAAGTAGTTGGGAGTGGATAATGATTTATCTTGGATATCAACATTGCGTTAAAATGATTGTGATGTAGTATGATGATATGGTATCCTCCTCTGAATGTTCGAGTGGCTTGACTTGGCACATGTTTATGCATTTAGTTGAATCAAAACCAACATAGCCTCTATGATATTTATGTTCATGGTGTTCATATCCTATGCTAGTGTCCAATGTTACTTATGCATAATGCATGTTTATGATCATTGTTGCTCTCTAGCTGGCTGCTTCTCAATCTAATTGCTAGCCTTTGCCTGTACTAAGTGGGAATTCTGCTTGTACATCAAAAACCTTGAACCCAAAAGTTATTCCAGATGAGTCCACCATACCTACCTATATGCGGTATTACCCTGCCGTCCTAAGTAAATTTGCATGTGCCACCTCTAAAAACTTCAAATAAGTATCCTTTTTGTGTGCCTGGATCGTTCATGGAACGACAGGAGGTGGTCGGTATCTTCCATGCTAAGCGGGTTATTCTTAGGTCGAGTGTTTATTCACTCGCTGTCGTTGTACAAAAGTAGGGGCACTCCCTTTTACCCCTTTACTTGTGCACGTGCAGTCAGAGCCACGCCCACGGCCACACTAAGTAGGGCAGAGGAGGGAAGCCAAGGGCACAAGACGGGCAGAGCAATGCCAAGACCAGAAACACAAAGAGCAAGAGGGCGAGGTGGACTCCCCCGGCAAGATCCTTGCCGGGGCAGCCTCCACAGCCCCGACAAGAGCCTTGCCGGGGCAACTTGCCCGACGCCAGCAGAGCATGCCACCCTTGAGCCCACGGGTTCCAACACCACCAACCAACCACATTGGAACCAAGGCTCGGGAGGCACCTCTGTGGTGGCATGCAGATCTTCGTCAAGATCATAAACACACAAGATCAGATGAGGACAAGAAGACGACGATCCTCGGCGAGATCCTTGCCGAGGAAATCCACAAGACCCCCGGCAAGACCCTTGCCGGGGACGACCACGGTGCCGCGGCAAGACCCTTTCCGGGGCCCCGGCAAGGCCCTTGCCGAGGCCCCGGCAAGGCCCTTGCCGAAGACACTTACGGGGCCGCGGCCAGGCCCACGTCTGCCAAGACTAAACCGCCACTCCCATGCAGCTACTAGCTCAATCAATTGGGCAGGCACCTGCGTGGCAGCGTGTGGCCTCTACACCGACTCAGCTAGCACCTACGTGGTGGCATGCAGATCTTCGTGAAGACTCCACCACCGCGCCAGCCCAGCAGCCAGCCAACGTGGTGCTACAATGCCTCGTCAGCTCAGACGCGTGTCGCAGCCAGGTGAGGCGGCGTCAGCTGGGAAGAGCTTCCTTGTCGTCCCCGATAAATCAAGAGGGGCACGTCGGCAGCGCATTCAATGCATTTTTCCGACGGTGCCAGAGGATAGACTCATCCACTGTACACCTTTCCACCTCATGTGTGCCACGGTGGCAACCCCTTTTATCTATAAAAGGAGGCCCAAGGCGAATAGGAGAAGGATTCGGATCTTTTGGACTAGGGACACACCGTAGCTACTTCAAGAACTCAAGAACACTCAAATACATACACCAAAGTGGGACTAGGGTTTTACGCATCCTCGCGGCCCGAACCTGGGTAAACGATCCTTGTGCTGGCTCCTGGACCTGCTCTTTGCACAACCCCGCATCCGCCAACCGTAGAAGGGATCCCAGTGATCCCATAGGTGTCGTTTCCACCGACATCTTTGGCACGCCAGGTAGGGGAAGCGCAGTTGTGAGAATCTGGTCTAGCAGTTAGTCTAGCAGTTCTTGATCACCATGGCTTCCAAGAAGAAGACGATCACGGCGATCGGTTCGTCGGGAGCCGAACGGCCCGTACCAATGCGGGCGAGTGGCGAGGCGGCCGCGGACGGAAGCCGGGGCACGGCCCGTGAACACCCGCATCACTCCGGTAGTCAAAGCAGGGTGAGCGGCGTCGTTCGTGCGCGAGACGATGGTCCGCACGCCGCCAAATCCAAAGACGGAGCCGGGCCCCCCGCAGGTGGCGCGGGGCCCTCCAAGGGCGACGCCGTGCCGCCAACGGGCGGCGCGGTGACTTCCAAGATGCCCACACCAGCGCCCACGACGTGCTCTTCCCAGGTTGTGCGCGACGAGCAGTGTCGCCGCGCTGGTGACCCTGGGCGCCGCCGTGGAAAGAGTCATGTGCCTCATTCGCGGGACGTAGAAGACCAGCATGCGCACCGAGGCATCGGTGAAAATGGCGCACAGCGGCAAGGCCGTGATAGAGCTCCTTCTAACATGGTTAGAAGTCGGAGCGCGTCACGGTCCACGCAGCTTTCGCCGCCACCCACGCCAGCAGAAGCCTTGGCGCGCGCGCAGTTGCTCCTCGATTTTCCTCCAGCTGCGGAAAAGCTCGACGAGTGGAGAGCCACCATTCGAAGCCTTGTCGGCGTGGCCAACAAAGATGAGCCGCGGCCAGCGGGGCCCTCGGGCCGGCGCTCCGTCGAGCCACCACATGCCAGTGGTGGCAAGACTGGAGGTGATGCGGCCACGGTGCACTCTCCTCCCCCACGCCAGCCACCGCGGGTGTCGGTCCATCATGATGACGCTGGTGATAATATATCCATAGCATCGTCTGACCCATGGACCCACCGCGATCAGTGCCAAGTTCTTCGGGATCGAGCCCATGAAGACGCTAGAACCACCATCGAGCGCCGGCGCGATGCGCGCCACCAGTCAGATAGGCGGGCGGGGCCCAGTATGGACCACCCAGCTCCAGGAGGCCCTGGCGGCCTACCTTACGAGGTGGGTTGCCCAGCCTTTACCCGTGAGCTGCGGCAGTTCCAGTGGCCCTCCCACCGCACGTTCAAGCCCGACGTCGGCGAGAAGTACAACGACAAGACCCATCCGTCGGAGTTCCCCAGCATCTATACCATCGCCATGCAAGCAGCTGGGGCCCGCGATGACAAGGTGCTTGCCAATTACTTCCCGTTGGCACTTAAACCCAATGTTATGTCATGGTTGATGCACTTGTCGGCGAACTCCATTTCTTCTTGGTTGGATCTGTGTCATGAATTCGTTGGTGCCTTCACTGGAGGCCACCAAGCTCATGGCCAGGCAAGCGATTTGCATATCATTCCCCAGAAGGAAGGTGAAAACCTGCACAAGTACATACAGAGATTCAGCCGGGTACAGTACAATGTCCCAGATGTTCATCCCGCCGTCGTGATCAGCGTATTCCATCAGAATGTGCACAACCGCAAGATGCGTGAAGAGATGGCAATGAACAAGGTCAAGGATGTGGCCGAACTTTATATTCTGGCCGATAGATGCGCTCGGGCTGAAGAGGGAAGGAAGTACCCCGGCGAGGACGTCGGCGCGGAAACCGACTCTATAGACAAAGACACCGCCGCCCCGACGAAGAAGGGCCGACGTCACAACAGGAAGCGCAAGGGCAAGGCCGTGTGTAACGCCCCGAGACCAACGCTTCAGAAGACTTCCATATTTTTCGTGATCACCGTGTGTTTCTTTTGTGCTTGCTCTTTTATTTTTCATTGCATCATGTCATCATGCCATCATGTCATTAATTTTTAAAAACTCAACTAAGTAAATTGCATGGATCTTTGATCCATTTAAATCGAGGGAAATGCACATGGTGATTTCTCTTTATAACATATATCCTCCCAATATTATTAGGGAGCTATATTAAATTATTCCATTAATTGGAGTTCACCATAACACACTTGCAAATATCCCAATGCCTTTGTTATCTTAATTCTTGGTCTCCAACCTCGCCATATATTTTTCATCATATTCCGGAGCTCCACCAAAAATCCGAACATTTTTGGACCTTCCCAACCCTCACTTCCTATTCAAATCATTTGAATTCAAATCAAATGAGTTTGAATTTAAATCTTTTAATCATGGCATTTTCTATTTTCTCGGAACAAGCACATTTTTTTGAGTCCGGGAAAATTACCCGCATGCGCAAATTCTTTCCCTAGCCCTCTCTTTCTTTTCTTCTCTCTAATTCTTTTCTGCTAAAGAATAAGAGGGAGGAGAGAGCCTAGCCAGGCCTCTGGCCACTTCCTTCTCTACCGGGCCGGCCTCTAAGGCCCAGCCGCGCCCCGCTGTTAACCTAGCCCGATCCCCATCTCTCTCGCTCTTCTCTTGGTCTTTCTCTTCCCCTCCCCACGACTCCCCCAACCAACCCCGCCGCCGCGGACCTCCTCTCCCCAAGCCCATCGCCGGCGCCCCCTTGCCATCACCGCAGCCATGGACAGCGCCGCCCGAAACCCTAGCTCGGGCCGTGAGGGGGAGCATGGAAGTTCTCCTCCACAGCGCGACCCACCCGCGGCCAAGTAGGCGTCCGCGTGCAGATCCGCCTCCTCGTCGTGGCCTTGTGCCGGCCCCGAGCCCTAGGCCTCCGGCTTCTCTGGGCGCGGCGCAGGGGAGGGCTCCCTCTTGCCGGCCGTCGACACGGAGCCTCCACCTTCGCCTCCCGCAGCAACTGCCTGGGGCCTCTTGTTTTGCTGCTCCTGGAGTCCCCTCCTCGCCTCCTCTGTCGAGCGGCTCGGAGGGAGATGCGGGCTCGTATGTGGCGTTGTTCCCGTGCCTGTGGAAGACGGCGACAGATCGTGCCTTCTTTCGACCTCACCGCCGCAGGCAAGGCATGGCTTCCTGCAGGGCATTGCTGACTTCTTCCTACGCCGGGGACGCCCGCAAGTTATCCATAGTATTTGTTCACTAATCAACGTCGCAACCCCTCCCTCGACCTAGAGCTGCATGCTCCACTGCCATCGTCCAAGCATGCCAAGTCCGGCGGAAGCAAGCAGAAGAAGAAGGACCAAGACCCGAGACCCATGTACGATTACGCAACGAACGGTGGAGTTACACGAGCTACAAGTACCGCGACGACCCCAGGGACTGGATTCTGTCAAGTTCCTCTATGATATGTGTACCACTACTTCCACAACATGTCGTGTACGACTACCGTCGCTCGGATTCACCAAGTCAACGTGTACGACTACCGTCGCTCGGTTTCGACAAGACAACGTGTACCACTACCGTCGACCCGCGAAGACCCCGTGGACGTCAAGTTCCTTGTCGTGACCCCGAGCATCTACGGAACATGAACGACTACTTCCTCTCCGACTTGTGAACCACTACTTCCACTACTTCCCTCAACGAACTTGATCCGTTTCAAAAGGCACGCTTCGAAGGTACAACCCGAGACGACGTCCGTGGAGCGAATGCTTTGTTGTTTGAGATGCTCGCGTTTGCACCGTGTCCCAGTTGTCGCTTGCGCGTTCCTTGTTTCCATGCCACCGACATGTGGGACACCCGGTAATCGGGATCACCCCACCATCTTTTGCATGTTTCGCACATCCGCACACTTGCTCTTTTGCACCGGTATCTCAATGAGTTATCGGATCATCAGAAGGTTGCCGTGGCATCATTTTCGGTTTCGTTGCCGTGGCACCCTTTTCTTCCACCACGGTGACAAATGCTTCATAACATGCTCATGTCAACATTTTCATAAAATTGCTTAAAACTTGCATTGTCATCCGCATCATGATAACAACATTTAAATGTTAAAAATTGTGTTTGTATTAAATTGCTAATTGACTGAGGATTTATCGGAATTATTGTTTGTTGTTCCGGCCTCATTTAAATTGCCTAGATAGTTAGTTTACTTATGCTTCACCTCTTGCCATGTTAATCAACATTTAATATTGTTGGGTACATAACCGAGAGAACTAAACAATTGATGTGGTGTTTCTTCAATATGCAACTTGTTGCATATTGAGCTCCATTTAATTTGTAGTATTGTTTGTTGCACTTTGCCATGCCATGCATATTTAAACCGGACATGCATCATACTTGACTGTGCATCATGCCATGTGTATGTGGTGGTTGTTTACTATGTTGTTTGTTTCTTTCCGGGTTGCTTCTCTCGTTAGCTTCGGTTTCTTTCCGAAGTTGTGAGGATTCGTTCGACTCCGTCTGTTTGTCTTCTTCATGGACTCGTTCTTCTTCCTAGCGGGATCTCAGGCAAGATGACCGTACCCTCGAAATCACTTCTATCTTTGCTTGCTAGTTGTTCGCTCTATTGCTATGCCGCGTTACCTACCACTTGCTATCTTGCCTCCCAATTTGCCATGAAACCACCTCTAACCTTTGTCACCCTTCCTAGCAAACCGTTGTTTGGCTATGTTACCGCTTTTGCTCAGCACCTCTTATAGCGTTGCTAGTTGCAGGTGAAGATGAAGATTGCTCCATGTTGGATTATGTTTATGTTGGGATATCACAATATCTCTTATTTAATTAATGCATCTATATACTTGGTAAAGGGTGGAAGGCTCGGACTTATGCCTGGTGTTTTGTTCCACTCTTGCCGCCCTAGTTTCCGTCATACCGGTGTTATGTTCCTTGATTTTGCGTCCCTTACGCGGTTGGGTGATTTATGGGACCCCCTTGACAGTTCGCTTTGAATAAAACTCTTCCAGCAAGGCCCAACCTTGGTTTTACATTTGCCTCACCTAGCCTTTTTCCCTTGGGAGTCGCGCATCCCGAGGGTCATCTTTATTTTACCCCCCGGCCAGTGCTTGTCTAAGTGTTGGTCCAAACTAGAGCACCGTGCGGGACCATCCCTTGGCAACTTGGGTTACGTCGGTACCTGTACGCTTCGCTTATCCGGTGTGTCCTGAGAACGAGATACATGCGACTCCTATCGGGATTGTCGACACATCGGGCGGCTTTGCTGGTTTTGTTTTACCATTGTCGAAATGTCTTGTAACCGGGATTCCAAGACTGATCGGGTCTTCCCGGGAGAAGGAATATCCTTCGTTGACCGTGAGAGCTTATAATGGGCTAAGTTGGGATACCCCTGCAGGGTATTATCTTTCGAAAGCCGTGCCCGCGGTTATGTGGCAGATGGGAATTTTTTAATATCCGGTTGTAGAGAACTTGACACTCGACTTAATTAAAACGCATCAACCGCGTGTGTAGCCGTGATGGTCTCTTTTCGGCGGAGTCCAGGAAGTGGACACGGCTTTTGGGTTATGTTTGACGTAAGTAGGAGTTCAGGATCACTTCTTGATCATTACTAGTTGACGACCGTTCCGTTGCTCCTCTTCTCGCTCTTATTTGCGTATGTTAGCCACCATATATGCTAGTGCTTGCTGCAGCTCCACCTCATTACCCCATCCTTTCCTATAAGCTTAAATAGTCTTTTTCTCGCGGGTGTGAGATTGCTGAGTCCTCGTGACTCACAGATACTTCCAAAACAGTTGCAGGTGCCGAGGATACCAGTGCAGGTGACGCAACTGAGCTCAAGTGGGAGCTCGATGAAGATCTTGTTCATTGTGTTGTTTCTTTTCCTGTTGATCAGTAGTGGAGCCCAGTTGGGACGATCGGGGATCTAGTAGTTGGGTTGTCTTCTTTTCTTTTGGTTCCGTAGTCGGACCTATGTGTGTACTCTGATTGATGTATGATTTATTTATGTATTGTGTGAAGTGGCGATTGTAAGCCAACTCTTTATCCCATTCTTGTTCATTACATGGGATTGTGTGAAGATGACCCTTCTTGCGACAAAACCACAATGCGGTTATGCCTCTAAGTCGTGCCTCGACACGTGGGAGATATAGCCGCATCGTGGGTGTAACACCGTGCTTGCCGTCGAGGGATCCGACGACACCGGCGCTGCCAAGAAGGCCAAGGCAGACGACCCCGGCAAGGAGATTGCCGGGTGCGCCGCTTGCCGGGCCTTGGTAGCTGTCGACAAGCCGGGAACCTCCAACAAGCAGTATTGCAAGATCCACCGCACCAAGGGCCACGACCTCCAGAACTACCGACAAGTTGAGCTGCTTGCTGAAAAGCAAAAAGCCGAGTATGAGAGGCGGGACAAGGAGAAGGGTCGGGATGGTGCCGAAGGATCCGGCAAGAAGCGTGGCGGCCAAGGAGGCTGCCGCGGCAAGGATAACCAGCAAGAGAGGCCCGCTCGGGGCCGTGACAACAAGCAGGAAGACGATGATCATGACGAGGATGACGAGTCCGGCGAGCATGAGTTCCAGAAAGCTACGGAAGCCATGTGCGTCGATGGTGGCGCCTCGCTGCATACTTCTCGCCCCCAGCTCAAGCAGTGGGCGCATGAGATCACAGCAGCGGAGCCGTCATTCGACGCTCAGAAGCCGCTGAAGTGGTCCAGCACGCCTATCATCTTTGACACCGAGGATCACCCTGATCGCACAACTGCGGTCGGG
Organism: Triticum aestivum; assembly: GCF_018294505.1. Lineage (NCBI taxonomy): Eukaryota > Viridiplantae > Streptophyta > Magnoliopsida > Poales > Poaceae > Triticum > Triticum aestivum. The sequence goes on along the minus strand of NC_057805.1, from coordinate 112,935,476 downwards.
TGTTTGCCGTTGCTGGTTTCACCAACGATACGCAACCTCAAGGTGACCAAGATGCTGGTTGACGGCGGGGCCGGTCTGAACTTGATCTGGCCCGTTGTGATCAAAAGGCTGCAGATTCCTGATGGAGACCTTGAGGAGACGGGCACGTTTCAAGGGGTCAACCCGGGAAGGAGCCAGCCGAAGGGTAAGGTCATGTTGCCTGTGACGTTTGGAGGCGAGTTGAACTACAGGACGGAGAGGATTGTCTTTGATGTAGCCGAGATCCCCTTGCCCTACAACGGGATCCTCGGCCACCCGGCACTAGCCAAGTTCATGGCGGCGTCGCATTACGCCTACAACACGCTGAAGATGCCCGGGCCGATGACCATCATCACGTCCCCTCCGACAAGAAGGACGCGCTGATCTGCGGCAATCAACTCTACCGGGAAGAAGTTGCAGCAACAGCCGCCAAGGCACTTGCTCCTGCCGCTGAAGCCCCGGGGAGGAAGAAGACCGGCAAGACCTCTCGCACCCACTCCGGCAAGCGCACCTCTTCGGAGTGTGGTGCTCCTGTCGAGGACGTGCCAGAGAGCTCCACCGGCAAGAGCAATAAATCCAGAGCTGCACCACCAGAGACCAAGAAGGTGTCCGTCAAGGAGGATGGCACGGGAGGGGCTTTCACCATAAGCTCCACCCTCGACAGCAAATAGGAAGGCGCGCTCATCACTTTCCTACGGGCGAATGTTGATGTGTTTGCATGGCAAGCATCCGACATCCCCGGTGTTCCCAGGGAGGTGATTGAGCACCATCTTGCTGTCTGCCCTCATGCGCGGCCCGTCAAGCAGAAGGTCAGGAAGCAGGCTCTAGAACAGCAAGAGTTCATCACAGAGGAGATCAGGAAGTTGGAAGCAGCAGGTTTGGTGAGAGGGGTGCTCCATCCGACGTGGTTGGCCAATCCGGTGGTGGTGCGCAAGGCAAATGGGAAGTGGAGACTGTGTATTGATTACAGAGATATCAATACGGCCTGTCCAAAGGACCCTTTCTCATTACCGCGCATCGACCAGATTGTTGACTCCACGGTCGGGTGTGACTTGTTATCGTTCCTTGACGCTTACTCGGGATACCACCAGATCTTCATGGCGAAAGAAGAGGAAGAGAAGACAACATTCATCACCCCATGTGGTACGTATTGTTTCTTACGAATGCCTTTCGGGTTGAAGAGTGCTGGCTCAACGTTTGCAAGAGTAGTCCAAATTGGTTTCGAGCCCCAGCTACATAGAAATATGGAAGCTTATATGGATGACATAGTGGTCAAAACCAAGGACAGGGCAACACTCATACAAGACTTTGAAGAGACGTTTGCAAACCTGCGCAAGATCAACCTCAAGTTGAACCTTGAGAAGTGTGTCTTCGGCGTTCCGTCCGACAAACTTCTCAGGTTCTTTGTTTCACAGCGTGGGATCGAGGCAAACCCAGACAAGATCAAGGCTATCGAGCAAATTGAGGCGCCCAAGCGGATCAAGGATGTGCGTCGGCTCACTGGCTGCGTTGCCGCCATGAGCAGATTCATCTCCAAGTCTGCCGAGCGCGCCCTCCCCTTTTTCAAAATCTTGAAAAGGCGGGACCAATGGAATGGACCCCAGAGGCCGAAGCAGCGCTACAGGATTTGAAGAAATACCTCTCCTCTACGTCGATACTAGTTGCGCCTAAACCACAAGAGCCATTGCTGCTATATCTAGCGGCAACGAATCAAGTGGTCAGCGCCACGCTAGTGGCATAGAGGGAGGTCAATGAAGAGGCAGTGGCAACGGCAGACTGGCGGATGGCGAGCCAGGACCCCCCCCCCCCGACAGGGCCTAGTACCGGCAAGGCAAGGCCCCCGGCAGAGTCTGACGCCATCGGGACGAGGCCCGTGCAACAAGATGAAGTGGTGCAGAAGAAGAAGATGATGCAGCACCCGGTTTACTTTGTCAGCTCCCTCGTGCAGGGGGCTAGGTCAAGGTACTCCGGCGTGCAGAAATTGCTCTTCAGCCTCCTTATGGCCTCGAGGAAGCTGCGTCATTACTTCCAAGCCCACGAAATCACCGTCGTCACCTGCCTCCCGTTGCAACGGATACTGCATAACCCAAACGCGGCCGGGAGGATCGTGGAGTGGGCCTTGGAACTGTCGAGCTTTGGTTTGAAGTTTGAAAGTACTTCGACAATCCAGAGCAGAGTCTTGGCAGAGTTCATTGTGGAGTGGACCTCAACGCCCGTCGAAGAGATCCAGGAGACCACTCTCCCCAGCAAGGAAACAAGTCGCAACTGGATTATGTACTTTGACGGGGCTTTCTCGCTGCAAGGCGCCGGTGCTGGTGTACTACTCGTGGCACCCACCGGAGAGCACTTCAAGTATGTAGTCCAGATGCACTTTCCTAGAGAGATGTTGACGAACAACACTGCTGAGTACGAGGGGTTGCTTGCCGGTCTCGGGATCGTGGCAGACCTCGGAATCAAGAAGCTCGTCATCAGGGGTGATTCGCAGCTTGTCGTCAAGCAAGTTAACAAAGACTATCAAAGCCCGTTGATGGAGGCCTACATGAATGAGGTGAGGAAGCTGGAGGAGTGTTTTGACGGCATACAAGCGGAGCATGTTCCCCGAGTGGAGAACGACACCGCCGATTACTTGTCAAAGCACGCTGCACTCAAACTACCTATGGAACCATGTACTTTTGTGCTTTAGTTAACTCAACCATCCGTTGAACCATCAACGGAGCAGAATAAGCGAAGGAAATCAGGCCCCGGCAAGTACTTTCCCACCGAGCCCCCAGGGGCCACCGGCAAGGATGTTACCGTGGACCCTGAGCCTACCAAGGGGCAACCGACTCCAGCAAGGCGTCAAGCCCTGGCCGTACAGACGGCCGCCCCCATGGCAGAGGAAATGCCTTTGGTCCTTGCCGTCGAGCCCCAGGCTCCGGCGTGGGCACAACATACCGTCTGATACCTCCAAACAGGGGAACTCCCTGAGGAGCAGGAAGAAGCGGAGAAAGTAGCCCGTCGGTCTGCCATGTGTCAGTTCATCGACGACGTCCTGTACAGGAAAAGACCGAACGGTGTGAAATTGAAGTGCATCCCCTGGGAGGAAGGACTGGAGCTGTTGGCAGAGATACACGAAGGCATGTGTGGTTCCCATATAGGGTCGAGGGCCCTTGCCGGCAAGGCATTTCAGCAAGGTTTCTTCTGGCCCACTGCCCTCCAGGACGCAACGGCACTAGTCACCAAGTGTGAAGCGTGTCAGTTCCATTTGAAGAAGCTTCATCAACCAGCTCAAGCCCTTCAAACAATTCCTCTTTCCTAGCCATTTTCGGCCTGGGGGCTCGACATACTAGGCCCTTTCCCCCGCGCTGTCTGGGGCTTTAAGTACTTGTACGTTGCAATCGACAAGTTCACAAAGTGGCCGGAGGTGGAAGCAGTGAGGAAGGTGACAGCGCAGTCAGCCGTCAAGTTCTTCAAGGGGCTAGTCTACCGTTTTGGTGTGCCAAACAGAGTCATCACCAACAACGGCACGCAGTTCAGGAGTCACACCTTCATGCAATACATCCAAGACCTCGGCAGCAAGGTCTGTTTCGCTTCCGTGGCACACCCACGGAGCAACGGCCAGGCAAAGAGGGCAAATGCTGAAGTACTGCGAGGCCTGAGGACAAAGACTTTTTACAGGCTGCACAAGAGCGAAAGGCGCTGGATTGATGAGTTGCCGGCGGTTCTTTGGTCAATCAGAACGACGCCAAATCGTGCCACCGGCCAGACACCCTTTGCCCTGGTATACGGGGCAGAAGCAGTTCTCCCCACGGAACTCACATATGGGTCACCTCGAGTGGTCTCTTATGACGAGCTTGAGCAAGAGCAATTGCGGCAAGATGACACAACGCTCCTTGAGGAAGATCGTCTTTGGGCGGTTGTGAGAGCAGCGCGCTACCAGCAAGCCTTGCGCCGCTATCATAGCCGCAAGGTTCATGCCCGAAGCTTTGAGGAAGGCGACCTTGTTCTTCGGCGCGTTCAATCGGCCAAGAATTCCAACAAGTTGACGCCAAAGTGGGAAGGCCCTTATCGGGTAATACGAGTCACCAGGCCCGGCGCAGTCCGCCTAGAGACCGAAGATGCTATTCCAGTGAGCAACTCCTGGAACATTGAACATCTTCGCAAGTTTTACCCACAAGGCGCGGTTTCCGCCCCCCGGCAAACCACCTTTTGTACAAGCCTTGCCGGCGAGGCATGTAACCCTCCGTACAAAGCCAGGCGCGACCCTGAGCATAAATAAATGAAGCGCTGGCGCCCTAAGTTCTAGCATGCATGCTAGGTTAAGTCTCTCCCTCGGTTAGGGTTGATAGTGCTTAGCGGCGACTAACCCCTAGCATAGAGCTCGAGTGTGTGTCTCTCTGTTCCTTTCCATCCTCTTTGGTTTGCAGGGTACATGGACGTTTCTGCTGAGTTGTTTGGAAGGGAGAGAAAAAGTCGGCATTCCGGCCCCGGCAAGCCAAGGTTGCCGGGGGCTGCAGACGCAAGAATCCAACCACGGTAAGCCAAGACTGCCGAGGGCTGCAGATCCAGATAAGTCTTTCATCCCCAATTGTGCATTTCCATATGAAGTTGGGATGTGTGAAACCTCGTTTTACTCCTAGGCCGCCGTGCTCCCCCTTCTTTCTGTACCCAAGAACTATTCCCTGGGTCGGAACTGGGTCGTAGTCGCGGTGACGAGGAAATAAATGAAGGGCCTGACTCTACTTCGCCCCTGCCTCCGCCAAGAGCGTGAGAATGGTCGAACGAAGTAAGGGGACGGCAAGGACTATTGCCGGGCGGCAATGTTTATCTTAAAAATAACAAGGATTCACTCCTTGGCATGAGCCTCGCTCACGCACAAAGAACCCGGCAAGCACCCTTTTTCATTAAAAACATCTCGTACAGGTATAGTTCATACGGAATGAAAAACATGAGCAAGGGGATTACAAGTTTTAAATTTAACAAATGCCCGCGGGCTTACAAACTAAAAAGAGATAAGATGCTCGTGATCCCTTTTTTGTCCCTCTCCTCAGAAGATGGAACGAGATAGGTGAGGTACGAGCAGCAGAAGACGCCAAGAGAGCATCCCGGTGCCGGGAGAGGAGCCGGAAGATGAGGCAGCGGGCCGACAATACGCGATGAAGGCATCGGTGCCCGCGTACTCCGACTTGACGGCCCGCCTTCTTCGTCTTCTCCTACCCTCCTATGCCAGCCGCCCAAGGAGGCGGCGGGGAACGCGCCGATGGAGAGCTTGACGAGGAAGGCCCTCGGTAGGGCGCGTGGCCGAGGGAGGGACAACGCGGTCAGTCGGAGTCGAGGTCGGTGTTGCCCCGCTCGTCGCCCTCGTCGTCGCTGTCGCTGTCATCCTTGTCACTCCCGCTTGAGGAAGAGTCTTCATCATCGGAGGACCTCTCCACGCAGCACTTTAGGCGAGTTCCAAGGTCCCCAAAGACCTTGATGGAGAGCAGGCTATTCTCCATTAATTTGAAGTAGAGAACGAGCCCCGCCGTTAGGCTGTGGACACGAGCAAAAGTTTTCCATCCACGGCGAAGGTACATGACACGAGGAGCGGGAAAGTCGACGTCGACCCGCGTGCCGCCATTCCTGCAGCCCCTCATATGCAACCTGAGGGTCTGTGGCGGGTCGAGCTCCATCTCCCGAGCGAATGGACTGGGGAGACGAAGACGACGACGCAGTGGCCGGCGCAGCCTGATGAAGAACTCACGGAGCTGGTCCCCGACGTGGCCCTCCATTGGGAGAGGCATCGCCAGCGGAGGCAAGGCCGGTGCACCGCCCCGTCCCCCTCTTCCTCGAGAGCCACGGCGACCTCGGCCTCGCCCCCTCCCCCTTCCCCTCGTAGCCAGCTCTGCCGCCGCAAGCTCTTGCGAAGGAGGGACGCGCTGTCGAGCAGAGACCCTCGCCGCCACCGTCGAAGGGCCGGCGCCTCCTCTCGCCATTGCAGATGGAAGGAAGGAGGCGAAGTGGAAGGAGATGGATGATGAGAGAATGCGGGATGCCATCCCCCTCCCCCTTCTTATAAAGGGGCGGGGTCGGGGCTCGGCCGCCCCACTCAGCCAATCCAGCCGTCGGGGGCGCAGGGAATCGAGACCGACCCGCTGCTCCAATCAGCGACGGCCCGGTTTCCCGCCTCCACCGCCTGCCACCTTGGGGGCATGGGGAACATGTGGCGAGCAAGCAGAAATTGAGGGGATGGGTGAGGTGACCGTTCCCCACCCCGGGATCATGGGGCGCAGACGCCTTGAAGACCGCGACCCGAGTCCCTCAGTAAATGAGTTGTGCCTCTGCGTTTTCCTCTTTTAAGGGGAAGGCGCGAGCCGCCTCTTTACTATGACGTGACGCATGCATGCGGGAACCGCCCCACGCATGACCCCCACGTCACGCACGACCCTCCACAACGCGCATTCATCGTGGGTCGTGGGGAAGCGCAAGCAAACGAAGAAATTACTGCTGTAAAAATCCCGCCCCGCCTGCTCGCGCACCTTTCTAGGCCCGGCCCAACAACGCGTTGCGCTTATGTGTGGCCCAGGCCCGGGGGCTCCTGTCGGTGTACAAAAGTAGGGGCACTCCTTTTTACCCCTTTACTTGTGCACGGGCAGCTAGAGCCACGCCCACGGCCACACTAAGTAGGGCAGAGGAGGGAAGCCAAGGGCACAAGACGGGCAGAGCAATGCCAAGACCAGAAACACAAAGAGCAAGAGGGCGAGGTGGACTCCCCTGGCAAGATCCTTGCAGGGGCACCCTCCCCAGCCCCGGCAAGAGCGTTGCCGGGGCAACTTGCACGATGCCAGTAGAGCGTGCCACCCTTGAGCCCACGGGTTCCAACACCACCAACAAACCACATTGGAACCAAGGCTCGGGAGGCACCTCTGTGGTAGCATGCAGATGAGGACCAGAAGACGATGATCCTCGGTGAGATCCTTGCCGAGGAAATCCACAAGACCCCCGGAAGACCCTTGCCGGGGACGACCACGGTGCCACGGCAAGACCCTTGCCGGGGCCCCGGCAAGGCCCTTGCTGAAGACACTTACGGGGCCGCGGCCAGGCCCACGTCTGCCAAGACTACACCACCGCTCCCATGCAGCTGCTAGCTCAACCAGCTGGGCAGGCACCTGCGTGGTAGTGTGCGGCCTCTATGCCGACTGAGCTAGCACCTTCGTGGTGGCATGCAGATCTTCGTGAAGACTCCACCACTGCGCCAGCCCAGCAGCCAGCCAACATGGCGCTACAACGCCTCGTCAGCTCGGACGCGCATCGCAGCCAGGCGAGGCGGCGACAGCTGGGACGAGCTTCCTTGCCGTCCCCGATAAAGCAAGAGGGGCACGTCGGCAGCGCATTAAATGCGTTTGTTCGACGGTGCTAGAGGATAGACTCATCCACAGTACACCTTTCCACCTCCTGTGTGCCACCATGGCAACCCCTTTTATCTATAAAAGGAGGCCCAAGGCGACCAGGAGAAGGATTCAGATCTTTTGGACTAGGGACACACCGCAGCTAGTTCAAGAACTCAAGAACACTCAAATACATACACCAAAGCAGGACTAGGGTTATACGCATCCTCGCGGCCCGAACCTAGGTAAACGATCCTTGTGCTGGCTCCTGGACCTGCTCGTTGCACAACCCCGTGCCCGCCAACCGTAGAAAGGATCCCAGTGATCCCATAGGTGTCGTTTCCACCGACACTCGCCATCGCACGAGAAAAGGGCGGTAATAGGGATTCCCAGTCCCGAACTAAAAAATGCTAATAATTAAACAAAACTCCCCCGGGACTATTGTTGGTTTGGACGGCACCCACTGTTTCGGACCAGCCGTGGAATGTGATTGTTGGTGGAGGGGGAGTAAACCTTTACTTTTATCGCTTGGGAACCGCCACTAGCGTGCTTAGCATGGAAGATATTAATAACTGATGGTCGTGAAGTAAATGAGAAGGGTGCATGCTACCTCTTGAGCATGCGTTGGTTTTCCCTTGAGGAGGAAAGGGTGATGCAGCAAAGTAGCGTAAGTATTTCCCTCAGTTTTTGAGAACCAAGGTATCAATCCAGTAAGAGGCTACACGCAAGTCACCTAGTACCTGCACAAACAAATAAGAACCTTGCAACCAATGCAATAAAGGGGTTGTCAATCCCTTCACGGCCATTTGCAAAAGTGAGATTCGATAAAGATAATAAGATAATATTTTTGGTATTTTTGTTGTATAGATTGGAAAAGTAAAGATTGCAAAATAAACGGCGACATAAATAGCTAATTGACGGGAGACTTATATGATGTAAAATAGACTCGGGGGCCATAGGTTTCACTAGTGGCTTCTCTCAAGATAGCATATTTTACGGTGGGTGAACAAATTACAGTCGAGCAATTGATAGAAAAGCGCATAGTTATGAGAATATCTAGGCATGATCATGAACATAGGAATCACGTCCGTGTTAAGTAGACCGAAACGATTCTGCATCTACTACTATTACTCCACACATCGACCGCTATCCAGCATGCATCTAGAGTATTAAGTTCATAAGAACAGAGTAACGCATTAGGCAAGTTGACATGATGTAGAGGGATAAACTCAAGCAATATGATATAAACCCCATCTTTTTATCCTTGATGGCAACAATATAATACGTGCCTTGCTGCCCCTACTGTCACTGGGAAAGGACACCGCAAGATTGAACCCAAAGCTAAGCACTTCTCCCATTGCAAGAAAGACCGATCTAGTTGGCCAAACTAAACCGATAATTCGAAGAGACTTGCAAAGATATCAAATCATGCATATAAGAATTCAGAGAAGAATCAAATATTGTTCATAGATAATCTTGATCATAAACCCACAATTCACTGGATCTCGACAAACACACCGCAAAAAGAATTACATCGAATAGATCTCCAAGAGAATCGAGGAGAACTTTGTATTGAGATCCAAAGAGAGAGAAGAAGCCATCTAGCTAATAACTATGGACCCGAAGGTCTGTGGTAAACTACTCACACATCATCGGAGAGGCTATGGTGTTGATGTAGAAGCCCTCCGTGATCAAATCCCCCTCCGGTAGATCGCCGGAAAAGGCCCCAAGATGGGATCTCACGGGTATGGAAGGTTGCTGCGGTGGAAAAAGTGTTTCGTGGCTCCCCTGGATGTTTTTAGGGTATGAGAGTATATATAGGCGAAAGAAGTAGGTCGGTTGAGCCACGAGGGGCCCACGAGGGTGGGGGGCGCGCCTACCCCTGGGCGCGCCCTCCTGCCTCGTGGCTTCGTCGTTGCTTCCTTGACGTCCACTCCAAGTCTCCTGGATTGTGTTTGTTCCAAAAAAGATCCTCGCGAAGGTTTCATTCCGTTTGGATTCCGTTTGATATTCCTTTTCTGCGAAACACTGAAATAGGCAAAAAAACAACAACTGGCACTAGGCCTCCGGTTAATAGGTTAGTCCCAAAAATAATATAAAATAGCATATTAAAGCCCATTAAACATCCAAAACAGATAATATAATAGCATGGAACAATAAAAAATTCTAGATACATTGGAGACGTATCAGCATCCCCAAGCTTAATTCATGCTCGTCCTCGAGTAGGTAAATGATAAAAACAGAATTTTTGATGTGGAATGCTTCCTAACATAATTTCCAATGTAATTTTCTTTATTGTGGCATGAATGTTCAGATCCGAAAGATTCAAGACAAAAGTTTAATATTGACATAAAAATAATAATACTTCAAGCATACTAATAAAGTAATCATGTCTTCTCAAAATAGCATGGCCAAAGAAAGTTATCCCTACAAAATCATACAGTGTGGCTATGCTCTATCTTCACCACACAAAATATTTAAATCATGCACAGCCCCAATGACAAGCCAAGCAATTGTTTCATACTTTTGATGTTCTCAAACTTTTTCAATCTTCACGCAATACATGAGCGTGAGCCATGGACATAGCACTATAGGTGGAATTGAATGGTGGTTGTGAAGAAGACAAAAAGGATAAGATAGTCTCACATCAACTAGGCGTATCAACGGGCTATGGAGATGCCCATCAATAGTTATCAATGTGAGTGAGTAGGGATTGCCATGCAAAGGATGCACTAGAGCTATAAGTGTATGAAAGCTCAACAAGAAACTAAGTGGGTGTGCATCCAACTTGCTTGCTCATGAAGACCTAGGGCATTTTGAGGAAGCCCATCATTGGAATATACAAGCCAAGTTCTATAATGAGAAATTCCCACTAGTATATGAAAGTGACAACATAGGAGACTCTCTATCATGAAGATCATGGTGCTACTTTGAAGCACAAGTGTGGTAAAAGGATAGTAGCATTGTCCCTTCTCCCTTTTTCTCTCATTTTTTTATTTGGGCCTTTCTCTCCTTTTTTATGGCCTCTTTTTTTCGTCCGGAGTCTCATCCTGACTTGTGGGGGAATCATAGTCTCCATCATCCTTTCCTCACTGGGACAATGCTCTAAAAAGGAAGATAATCACACTTTTATTTACTTACAACTCAAAAATTACAACTCGATGCTTAGAACAAAATATGACTCTATGTGAATGCCTCCGGCGGTGTACCAGATGTGCAATGAATCAAGAGTGACATGTATGAAAGGATTATGAAGGTGGCTTTGCCACAATTACAATGTCAACTACATGATCATGCAAAGCAATATGACAATGATGGAGCGTGTCATAATAAACGAAACAAAGTACTACGCTCATACTTATTGCAAAAATCTATTAGTTATCGAAACAAAGTACTACGCGCATGCTCCTAGGGGGATAGATTGGTAGGAAAAGACCATCGCTCGTCCCCGACCGCCACTCATAAGGAAGACAATCAATAAATAAATCATGCTCCGACTTCATCACATAACGGTTCACCATACGTGCATGTTACGGGAATCACAAACTTTAACACAAGTATTTCTCAATTTCACAACTACTTAACTAGCATAACTCTAATATTACCATCTTCATATCTCAAAACAATTATCTAGTATCAAACATCTCATAGTATTCAATGCACTTTATATGAAAGTTTTTATTATATCCATCTTGGATGCCTATCATATTAGGACTAATTTTATAGCCAAAGCAAATTACCATGCTGTTCTAAGGGACTCTCAAAATAATATATGTGAAGCATGAGAGATCAATAATTTCTACAAAATAAAACCACCACCATGCTCTAAAAAGATATAAGTGAAGCACTAGGGCAAAATTATCTACCTCAAAAGATATAAGTGAAGCACATAGAGTATTCTAATAAATTCCGATTCATGTGTGTCTCTCTAAAGAGGTGTGTACATCAAGGATGATTGTGGCAAAATAAAAAGCAAAGACTCAAATCATACAAGACGCTCCAAGCAAAACACATATCATGTGGTGAATAAAAATATAGCCTCAAGTAAAGTTACCGATAGACGAAGACAAAAGAGGGGATGCCTTCTGGGGCATCCCCAAGATTAGGCTTTTGGTGTCCTTGAATTTACCTTGGGGTGCCTTGGGCATCCCCAAGCTTAGGCTCTTGCCACTCCTTGTTACAAAATCCATCAAATCTTTACCCAAAAACTTGAAAACTTCCCAACACAAAACTCAACAGAAAATGTCATGAGCTCCGTTACTATAAGAAAACAAATCATCACCTTAAGGTACTGTAATGAACTCATTATTTATTTATATTGGTGTTAAACATAATGTATTCCAACTTCTCTATGGTTCATACCCCCCGATACTAGCCATAGATTCAACAAAATAAGCAAACAACACACGAAAAACAGAATCTGTCAAAAACAGAACAGTCTGTAGTAATCTATATCAAACGTATACTTATGTAACTCCAAAAATTCTGAAATAAATTGGTGGACGTGAGGAATTTATCTATTAATCATCTTCAAAAATAATCAACCTAATAGCACTCTCCAGTAAAAAATGGCAGCTAATCTCGTGAGCGTTAAAGTTTCTGTTTTTTACAGCAAGATCGCAAAGACTTCCCCCAAGTCTTCCCAAAAGGTTCTACTTGGCACAAACACTAATTTAAAACATAAAACCACATCTAAACAGAGGCTATATGAATTATTTATTACTAAACAGGGACAAAAATCAAGAAACAAAAATAAAATTGGGTTGCCTCCCAACAAGCGCTATCGTTTAACGCCCCTAGCTAGGCATAAAAGCAAGAATAGATCTAGGTATTGCCATCTTTGGTATTGGGAAAGAAAAGAGAAAATTGCTTATCTATAGAATTTATCTTTCTATTTTGAGAGAGCACGTGGCCATTAATGGTGGAAGAAAGATTAAGCACGTTGCGGAAATTTGCATCTAAGCTAGCTTTCATCACTTTGATAATTTCATTTTGATAGAAGCACAAAAGAGAGGTGCATTCCTTCTCACTCATGGGGTGCCCAAATATAGTTTTCATGTTTTCATAGGTATCTATGGCATCCCCCTCAAGAAAACCTTCTTCAAAAATAGAATCTAAAACTTTCTTGAAAGAAGAGGGTAGGCCAACATAAAAGCTTTTTATGTATATCTCAATTTGATATTGGGGCACATAGCTGGCTCAGATCCTTAATAGCCTATCCCAAGCATCTTTCAAAGACTCGTCAAGCAAATAACAAAAAATTCCGGGGTCATCCTCATCAAAATTATTCAAACTCTCATTCATAACCCCGGTAGGTCTTTCCATAGCATCAGTTTTTGTGAGCTTAGAAAGGACAGAGGGACTATCCAAAGTATTAACACCCGGGACAAAACCCTTAGCCCTTTTTGATTCGGCCACGGCGAAAGAAAGGCTAATGGAAAAGAGGCGAACAAAAGAAGAGGCGAATAAACCGGCAAAGGTGAAGTGGGGGAGAGGAAAACGAGAGGCAAATGGCAAATAATGTAATGCGAGGGATAAGACTTTGTGATGGGTACTTGGTATGTCTTGACTGGAGCGTAGATCTCCCCGGCAACGGCGCCAGAAATCCGCATGTTGGCGGGAGATCAAATCTTGACTTGACTTGGTGTAAACCTTGATACGTCTCCAACGTATCTATAATTTTTTATTGTTCCATGCTATTATATTATCTGTTTTGGATGTTTATGGGCTTTATTAAACACTTTTATATTATTTTCGGAACTAACCTATTAACCCAGAGCCCAGTGCCAGTTTCTGTTTTTTCCCTTGTTTTAGTGTTTCGCAGAAAAGGAATATCAAACGGAGTCCAAACGGAATGAAACCTTCGGGAGAGTTATTTTTGGAACGGAAGCAATCCAGGAGACTTGGAGTATACGTCAGGGAAGCAACGAGGTGGCCACGAGGCAGGGAGGCGCCCCTGCCCCCCTGGGCACGCCCCCACCCTCGTGGGCCCCTCGTGGCTCCCCTGACCGACTTCTTTCGCCTATATATCTCCATATACCCTAAAACCATCGGGGAACAGAATTGGTCGGGAGTTCCGCCGCCGCAAGCCTCTGTAGCCACCAAAAACCAATCGGGACCCTATTCCGGCACCCTGCCGGAGGGGGGATCCCTCATCGGTGGCCATCTTCATCATCCCGGCGCTCTCCATGACGAGGAGGGAGTAGTTCACCCTCGGGGCTGAGGGTATGTACCAGTAGCTATGTGTTTGATCTCTCTCTCTCTCGTATTCTTGAGGTGATACTATCTTGATGCATCGCGAGCTTTGCTATTATAGTTGGATCTTATGATGTTTCTCCCCCTCTACTCTCTTGTAATGGATTGAGTTTTCCCTTTGAAGTTATCTTATCGGATTGAGTCTTTAAGGATTTGAGAACACTTGATGTATTTCTTGCATGTGCTTATTTGTGGTGACAATGGGATATCACGTGAGCTACTTGATGTATGTTTTGGTGATCAACTTGCGGGTTCAGTGACCTTGTGAACTTATGCATAGGGGTTGGCACACGTTTTCATCTTGACTCTCCGGTAGAAACTTTGGGGCACTCTTTGAAGTACTTTGTGTTGGTTGAATAGATGAATCTGAGATTGTGTGATGCATATTGTATAATCATACCAACGGATACTTGAGGTGACATTGGAGTATCTAGGTGACATTAGGGTTTTGGTTGATTTGTGTCTTAAGGTGTTATTCTAGTACAAACTCTATGATAGATCGAACGGAAAGAATAGCTTCATGTTGTTTTACTACGGACTCTTGAATAGATCGATCAGAAAGGATAACTTTGAGGTGGTTTCGTACCCTACCATAATCTCTTCGTTTGTTCTCCACTATTAGTGACTTTGGAGTGACTCTTTGTTGCATGTTGAGGGATAGTTATATGATCCAATTATGTTATTATTGTTGAGAGAACTTGCACTAGTGAAAGTATGAACCCTAGGCCTTGTTTCCTAGCATTGCAATACCGTTTACGCTCACTTTTATTACATGTTACCTTGATGTTTTTATAATTTCAGATTACAAAAACCTATATCTACCATCCATATTGCACTTGTATCACCATCTCTTTGCCGAACTAGTGCACCTATACAATTTACCATTGTATTGGGTGTGTTGGGGACACAAGAGACTCTTTGTTATTTGGTTGCAGGGTTGCTTGAGAGAGACCATCTACATCCTACGCCTCCCACGGATTGATAAACCTTAGGTCATCCACTTGAGGGAAATTTGCTACTGTCCTACAAACCTCTGCACTTGAAGGCCCAACAACGTCTACAAGAAGAAGGTTGTGTAGTAGACATCAAACCTCCCCGGCAACGGCGCCAGAAATCCTTCTTGCTACCTCTTGAGCATGCGTTGGTTTTCCCTTGAAGAGGAAAGGGTGATGCAGCAAAGTAGCGTAAGTATTTCCCTCAGTTTTTGAGAACGAAGGAATCAATCCACTAGGAGGCTTCACGCATGTCACCTAGTACCTGCACAAACAAATAAGAACCTTGCAACCAACACAATAAAGGGGTTGTCAATCCCTTCACGGCCACTTGCAAAAGTGAGATCTGATAAAGATAATAAGATAATATTTTTGGTATTTTTGTTGTATAGATTGGAAAAGTAAAGATTGCAAAATAAACGGCGACAGAAATAGCTAATTGATGGGAGACCTACCATAATCTCTTCGTTTGTTCTCTGCTATTAGTGACTTTGGAGTGACTCTTTGTTTCATGTTGAGGGATAGTTATATGATCTAATTATGTTATAATTGTTGTGAGAACTTGCACTAGTGAAAGTATGAACCCCAGGCCTTGTTTCCTAGCACTGCATTTCCGTTTACGCTCACTTTTATCATTAGTTACCTTGTTGTTTTTATATTTTTAGATTACAAAAACCTATATCTACCATTCATATTGCACTTGTATCACCTTCTCTTCGCCGAACTAGTGCACCTATACAATTTACCATTGTATTGGGTGTGTTGGGGACACAAGAGACTCTTTGTTATTTGGTTGCAGGGTTGCTTGAGAGAGACCATCTACATCCTACGCCTCCCACGGATTGATAAACCTTAGGTCATCCACTTGAGGGAAATTTGCTACTGTCCTACAAACCTCTGCACTTGAAGGCCCAACAACGTCTACAAGAAGAAGGTTGTGTAGTAGACATCAAACCTCCCCGGCAACGGCGCCAGAAATCCTTCTTGCTACCTCTTGAGCATGCGTTGGTTTTCCCTTGAAGAGGAAAGGGTGATGCAGCAAAGTAGCGTAAGTATTTCCCTCAGTTTTTGAGAACGAAGGAATCAATCCACTAGGAGGCTTCACGCATGTCACCTAGTACCTGCACAAACAAATAAGAACCTTGCAACCAACACAATAAAGGGGTTGTCAATCCCTTCACGGCCACTTGCAAAAGTGAGATCTGATAAAGATAATAAGATAATATTTTTGGTATTTTTGTTGTATAGATTGGAAAAGTAAAGATTGCAAAATAAACGGCGACAGAAATAGCTAATTGATGGGAGACCTACCATAATCTCTTCGTTTGTTCTCCGCTATTAGTGACTTTGGAGTGACTCTTTGTTTCATGTTGAGGGATAGTTATATGATCTAATTATGTTATAATTGTTGTGAGAACTTGCACTAGTGAAAGTATGAACCCCAGGCCTTGTTTCCTAGCACTGCATTTCCGTTTACGCTCACTTTTATCATTAGTTACCTTGTTGTTTTTATATTTTTAGATTACAAAAACCTATATCTACCATTCATATTGCACTTGTATCACCTTCTCTTCGCCGAACTAGTGCACCTATACAATTTACCATTGTATTGGGTGTGTTTGGGACACAAGAGACTCTTTGTTATTTGGTTGCAGGGTTGCTTGAGAGAGACCATCTTCATCCTACGCCTCCCACGGATTGATAAACCTTAGGTCATCCACTGGAGGGAAATTTGCTACTGTCCTACAAACCTCTGCACTTGGAGGCCCAACAACGTCTACAAGAAGAAGGTTGTGTAGTAGACATCAAGCTCTTTTCTAGTGCCATTGCCGGGGAGGTGAGTGCTTGAAGGTATATCTTTAGATCTTGCAATCGAATCTTTTTGTTTCTTCTTTTACCACTAGTTTAGTTTATAAAAGAAAATTACAAAAAAATGGAACTGAGTTTGTCTCATACACTTCATCTTTTTAATATCTTTCGTAAGTATGATGAAAAGGAAAATTGTGCTCAAGTGCTAGAAGAAGAAGTCTATAAAATGTTTGGCACTAAATATTTGAATGATGAGCATGATTGCAATGTTGTTAGTATGAACTCTTTGAATATCCATAGTACTAATGATGATTGCACTAGTTATGATGAAAATGTCTCCTATAAACATGTCAATTTTTGTGGAGTGCATTGGGTTTTCAAGTACACACCAAATAGGGAAGATAGATATTGCAAGAGGCATAAGCATTTAGAAACTAAATTGTTTCAAGAAAGGCTAGATGTTTGTGCTGAAAATTTAAATTTTCTTGCCGTACTTGTGAACTTTGCAATGAACGGGGTCATTTAACTATCCGATGCAAATTGTTCCATGATCTAATTGTGTCCAAAAATTGTGATGACTTTATTTCCCTTGCACATTATAATGAACTTAGTTTGCTTATGGGTTACGAAGAAATGAAACGTATAACTAAGCATCTTCTAGAATTTGCCCGTTATAAACTTCTTGATTTTGATCTAGAGAAAATTTATATGTATTGTGCGGTGAATTGCATTGAAAATCCTTATATTGCCAATTACATAAAGACAAGAAAACAAATAGAAGATGAAGAGAATACTAATGAAAAGGAAGAGACTTCCCAATATCCTCCTATTATTTCTTATGATGAGTCAGGTAACAAGGAGGAGTCTTCTATTCAACCAATCTCATTAATAAGGAGCTCCAAAAAGCGGATTGAACCCACACATGATGTGGTGAAGAAGAAGAAAAGAAAAGGAAGAGAGGTAAAAAGATATCTCTCCCAAATAATGTTGCTCCTATTATTGTTGTTCCTCATGAAAATGAATCAAAAATAATTGTGGAAGATGATGCACTTGATGATGATCTCGTTATGCCTATTGCTTGTTGTGATGATTATGATTGGGAAGATAATGATACTTCTTATGATCTTGAAAATCTTTTTGGCACTTGCTTGGAAGAATATAATAATAATGTTTGCTATATTATTGGTGCTATCCATACTATTAATGATGAGAGTGATTATGCTTATGATATGAAAAGGCCCAAGCTTGGGGATGCTATGTTTGATGAGAATGACATGTTTGAGAATATATTTGCTGAAATTAATGTTTGTCCCAAGCTTGGGGATGCTACGTTTAATGAAGATGATATTTTTAGTCTCCCAAGTTTTGATATGCAAATTTATAATGATGATAGCATGCCTCCTACTTATGATGACTATATTGATGAAAGTGGGTTTGGAAGAGTGTCAACTTTAGGAAGTAATAATCCCACTATTTTGGAGGATGTTGAATCTTATTATGACAATTATGAAAGTGGATTTGGAGAGGTCATGACTTTATTTAGTGATGAATCCACTATTTCGGAAGAGGTTTCAATTGATTATGATGAGAACAAAGTTGCTACTTATGATGATTATTGTGATGAAACTTATGCTATAAAAAGTAGTGATGATTATATTTATAAAACTTGTCATGATTATGATTACCCTTTTTCTGAACATTACTCTTTTAACGTGGAAACAATTTATAGTATTCGAGTCTCTTATGATACTCCCACTATTCCGAATGAGAAGAATTTTGCTTATGTGGAGAGTAATAAAATTTCTATGCTTGTAGATCATGAAAAGAATGCTTTAGGTGCTGGTTATATTGTTGAATTCATTCATGATGCTACTGAAAATTATTATGAGGGAGGAATATATGCTTGTAGGAATTGCAATAATATCAAGTTTCCTCTCTATGTGTTAAAAGTTTTGAAGTTATGCTTGTTTTGCCTTCCTATGCTAGTTGATTATTGTTCCCATAAGTTGTTTGCTCAAAAAATCCGAATGCATAGGAAGTGGGTTAGACTTAAATGTGCTAGTCATATTCTTCATGATGCTCTCTTTATGTTTCAATTCTTATCTTTTATGTGAGCATCATTGAAATCATCATGCCTAGCTAGGGGCGTTAAACATTAGCGCTTGTTGGGAGGCAACCCAATTTTATTTTAGTTTCTTGCTTTTTGGTTCTGTTTAGGAATAAATAATCTATCTAGATTCTGTTTATATGTGGTTTTATGTTTTAATTAGTGTTTGTGCCAAGTAGAACCTTTGGGAAGATTTGGGTGAAGTCTTAATGATCTTGCTGTAAAAAAACAGAAACTTTAGCGCTCACGAGATTAGCTAAAACTTTTTACTGGAGAGTGATATTTAGTTGATTATTTTTGCAGATGATTACTAGACAAATTCCTCAGGTCCACCAATTTATTTCAGAATTTTTGGATTTACAGAAGTATTCGAATGATACATATTCCTACAGACTGTTCTGTTTTTGACAGATTCTATTTTCTATGTGATGTTTGCTGATTTTGATGAATCTATGAGTAGTATCGGAGGGTATGAACCATAGAGAAGTTGGAATACAGTAGATATTACACCGATATGAATTTATAATGAGTTCACAACAGTACCTAAGTGGTGATTAATTTTCTTATACTAACGGAGCTTACGAGTTTTCTGTTAAGTTTTGTGTTGTGAAGTCTTCAAGTTTTGGGTAAAGATTCGATGGACTATGGAATAAGGAGTGGCAAGAGCATAAGCTTGGGGATGCCCAAGGCACCCCAAGGTAATATTCAAGGATAACCAAGCGTCTAAGCTTGGGGATTCCCCGGAAGGCATCCCCTCTTTCGTCTTCATTCATCGGTAACTTTACTTGGAGCTATATTTTTATTCACCACATGATATGTGTTTTGCTTGGAGCGTCATTTTATTTTATTTTGTTTTGCTTGCTGTTTGAATAAAATATCAAGATATTAAATTCTTAAATGTTAAAGAGTCTTCACATAGTTACATAATTATTCAACTACTCTTTGATCTTCACTTATATCTTTCGGAGTAGTTTGTTGCTTGCTCTAGTGCTTCACTTATATCTCTTAGAGCATGGCGGTAGTTTTTTTTGAAGAAATAGATGAACTCTCATGCTTCACTTATATTATTTTGAGATTCTTTAGAACAGCATTGTAATTTGCTTGGGTTATGAATTTAGTCCTAATATGATGGGCATCCAAGAGGGATATAATAAAAACTTTCATAATAAGGGCATTGAATACTAAGAGAAGTTTGATACTTGATAATTGTTTTGAGATATGAAGATGGTGATATTAGAGTCATGCTAGTTGAGTAGTTGTGAATTTGAGAAATACTTGTTCTAAAGTTTGTGATTCCCGTAGCATGCACTTATGGTGAACCGTTATGTGATGAAGTCGGAGCATGATTTATTTATTGATTGCCTTCCTTATGAGTGGCGGTCGGGGACGAGCGATGGTCTTTTCCTACCAATCTATCCCCCTAGGAGCATGCGCGTAGTACTTCGTTTCGATAACTAATAGATTTTTGCAATAAGTATATGAGTTCTTTATGACTAGTGTTGAGTCCATGGATTATACGCACTCTCATCCTTCCACCATTGCTAGCCTCTCTAATACCGCGCACCTTTCGCCAGTATCATACACCCACCATATACCTTCCTCAAAACAGCCACCATACCTACCTATTATGGCATTTCCATAGCCATTCCGAGATATATTGCCATGCAACTTTCCACTGTTCCGTTTATTATGACACACTCCATCATTGTCATATTGCTTTGCATGATCATGTAGTTGACATTGTATTTGTGGCAAAGCTAGCGTTCATAAATCTTTCATACATGTCACTCATGAGTCATTGCACATCCCGGTACACCGCCGGAGGCATTCATATAGAGTCATATTTTGTTCTAAGTATCGAGTTGTAATTCTTGAGTTGTAAGTAAATAAAAGTGTGATGATCATCATTATTAGAGCATTGTCTCAGTGAGGAAAGGATGATGGAGACTATGATTCCCCCACAAGTCAGGATGAGACTCCGGACAAAAAAAGAAAAAAAAGAGGCCATAAAAAAAGGCCCAAACAAAAAAATTAAAAAATAGAGAAAACGAGAGAAGGGACAATGCTACTATCCTTTTACCACACTTGTGCTTCAAAGTAGCACCATGATCTTCATGATAGAGAGTCTCCTATGTTGTCTCTTTCATATACTAGTGGGAATCTTTCATTATAGAACTTGGCTTGCATATTCCAATGATGGGCTTCCTCAAAATGCCCTAGGTCTTCGTGAGCAAGCGAGTTGGATGCACACCCACTTAGTTTCTTTTGTTGTGCTTTCATACACTTATAGCTCTAGTGCATCCGTTGCATGGCAATCCCTACTCACTAACACTGATATCTATTGATGGGCATCTCCATAGCCTGTTGATACGCCTAGTTGATGTGAGACTATCTTCTCCTTTTTGTCTTCTCCACAACCACCATTCTATTCCACCCATAGTGCTATGTCCATGGCTCACGCTAATGTATTGCGTGAGGATTGAAAAAGTTTGAGCACATCAAAAGTATGAAACAATTGCTTGGCTTGTCATCGGGGTTGTGCATGATTAAATACTTTGTGTGATGAAGATAGAGCATAGCCAGACTATATGATTTTGTAGGGATAATTTCCTTTGGCCATGTTATTTTGAGAAGACATGATTACTTTGTTAGTATGCTTGAAGTATTATTATTTTCATGTCAATATCAAACTTTTGTCTTGAATCTTATGGATCTGAATATTCTTGCCACAATAAAGAAGATTACATGGATAAATATGTTAGGTAGCATTCCACATCAAAAATTCTGTTTTTATCATTTACCTGCTCGAGGACGAGCAGGAATTAAGCATGGGGATGCTGATACGTCTCCAACGTATCTATAATTTTTGATTGTTCCATGCTATTATATTATCTGTTTTGGATGTTTATGGGTTTTATTAAACACTTTTATATTATTTTTGGGACTAACCTATTAACCCAAAGCCCAGTGCCAGTGCCAGTTTCTGTTTTTTCACTTGTTTAAGTGTTTCGCAGAAAAGGAATATCAAAAGGAGTCCAAACGGAATGAAACCTTCGGGAGCGTTATTTTTGGAACGGAAGCAATCCAGGAGACTTGGAGTATATGTTAGGGAAGCAACAAGGTGGCCACGAGGCAGGGAGGCGCGCCTGCCCCCCTAGGCGCACCCCCACCCTCGTGGGCCCCTCATGGCTCCCCTGACCGACTTCTTTCACCTATATATCTCCATATACCCTAAAACCATCGGGGAACAGAATAGATCGGGAGTTCCGCCACCGCAAGCCTCTGTAGCCGACGAAAACCAATTGGGACCCTGTTCCGGTACCCTGCCGGAGGGGGGATCCCTCACCGGTGGCCATCTTCATCATCCCGGCACTCTCCATGACGAGGAGGGAGTAGTTCACCCTCGGGGCTAAGGGTATGTACCAGTAGCTATGCGTTTGATCTCTCTCTCTCTCTCTCGTGTTCTTGAGGTGATACTATCTTGATGTATCGTGAGCTTTGCTATTATAGTTGGATCTTATGATGTTTCACCCCCTCTACTCTCTTGTAATGGACTGAGTTTTCCCTTTGAAGTTATCTTATCAGATTGAGTCTTTAAGGATTTGAGAACACTTGATGTATGCCTTGCATGTGCTTATCTGTGGTGACAATGGGATATCACGTGAGCTACTTGATGTATGTTTTGGTGATCAACTTGCGGGTTCAGTGACCTTGTGAACTTATGCATAGGGCTTGGCACACGTTTTCGTCTTGACTCTCTGGTAGAAACTTTGGGGCACTCTTTGAAGTACTTTGTGTTGGTTGAATAGATGAATCTGAGATTGTGTGATGCATATTGTATAATCATACCCACGGATACTTGAGGTGACATTGGACTATCTAGGTGACATTAGGGTTTTGGTTGATTTGTGTCTTAAGGTGTTATTCTAGTACAAACTCTATGATAGATCGAACGGAAAGAATAGCTTCATGTTATTTTACTACGGACTCTTGAATAGATCGATCGGAAAGGATAACTTTGAGGTGCTTTCGTACCCTACCATAATCTCTTCGTTTGTTCTCCGCTATTAGTGACTTTGGAGTGACTCTTTGTTGCATGTTGAGGGATAGTTATATGATCCAACTATGTTATTATTGTAGAGAGAACATGCACTAGTGAAAGTATGAACCCTAGGCTTTGTTTCCTAGCATTGCAATACCATTTACGCTCACTTTTATTACTTGTTACCTTGCTGTTTTTATAATTTCAGATTAGAAAAACCTATATCTACCATCCATATTGCACTTGTATCACCATCTCTTCGCCGAACTAGTGCACCTATACAATTTACCATTGTATTGGGTGTGTTGGGGACACAAGAGACTCTTTGTTATTTTGTTGCAGGGTTGCTTGAGAGAGACCATCTTCATCCTACGCCTCCCACGGATTGATAAACCTTAGGTCATCCACTTGAGGGAAATTTGCTACTGTCCTACAAACCTCTGCACTTGGAGGCCCAACAACGTCTACAAGAAGAAGGTTGTTTAGTAGACATCAAACCTCCCCGGCAACAGCGCCAGAAATCCTTCTTGCTACCTCTTGAGCATGCGTTGGTTTTCCCCTGAAGAGGAAAGGGTGATGCAGCAAAGTAGCGTAAGTATTTCCCTCAGTTTTTGAGAACGAAGGAATCAATCCAGTAGGAGGCTACACGCAAGTCACCTAGTACCTGCACAAACAAATAAGAACCTTGCAACCAACACAATAAAGGGGTTGTCAATCCCTTCACGGCCACTTGCAAAAGTGAGATCTGATAAAGATAATAAGATAATATTTTTGGTATTTTTGTTGTATAGATTGGAAAAGTAAAGATTGCAAAATAAACGGCGACAGAAATAGATAATTGATGGGAGACCAATATGATGTAAAATAGACCCGGGGGCCATAGGTTTCACTAGTGGCTTCTCTCAAGATAGCATATTTTATGGTGGGTGAACAAATTACAGTCGAGCGATTGATAGAAAAGTGCATAGTTATGAGAATATCTAGGCATAATCATGAACATAGGCATCACGTCCATGTTAAGTAGACGAAAACGATTCTGCAGCTACTACTATTACTCCACACATCGACCACTATCCAGCATGCATCTAGAGTATTAAGTTCATAAGAACAGAGTAACGCATTAGGCAAGATGACATGATGTAGAGGGATAAACTCAAGCAATATGATATAAACCCTATCTTTTTATCCTCGATGGCAACAATACAATACGTGCCTTGCTGCCCCTACTGTCACTGGGAAAGGACACCGCAAGATTGAACCCAAAGCTAAGCACTTCTCCCATTGCAAGAAAGACCGATCTAGTAGGCCAAACTAAACCAATAATTCGAAGAGACTTGCAAAGATATCAAATCATGCATATAAGAATTCAGAGAAGAATCAAATATTGTTCATAGATAATCTTGATCATAAACCCACAACTCATCGGATCTCGACAAACACACCACAAAAAGAATTACATCGAATAGGTCTCCAAGAGAATCGAGGAGAACTTTGTATTGAGATCCAAAGAGAGAGAAGAAGCCATCTAGCTAATAACTATGGACCCGAAGGTCTGTGTTAAACTACTCACACATCATCAGAGAGGCTATGGTGTTGATCTAGAAGCCCTCCGTGATCGAATCCCCCTCCGGCAGATCGCCAGAAAAGACCCCAAGATGGGATCTCACAGGTAAAGAAGGTTGCGGTGGTGGAAAAAGTGTTTCGTGGCTCCCCTGGATGTTTTCAGGGTATGAGAATATATATAGGCGAAAGAACTAGGTCGGTTGAGCCACGAGGGTGGGGGGCGCGCCTACCCCCCTGGGCGCGCCCTCCTGCCTCGTGGCTTCCTCGTTGCTTCCTTGACGTCCACTCCAAGTCTCCTGGATTGCGTTTGTTCCAAAAAAGATCCTCGCAAAAGTTTCATTCCGTTTGGATTCCGTTTGATATTCCTTTTCTGCGAAACAGTGAAATAGGAAAAAACAGCAACTAGCACTGGGCCTCCGGTTAATAGGTTAGTCCCAAAAATAATATAAAATAGCATATTAAAGACCATTAAACATCCAAAACAGATAATATAATAGCATGGAACAATCAAAAATTATAGAGACGTTGGAGACATATCAGTGCATGTCTCAAAATATCATTTACCTCTGTTTTAAACTTGAGCTCTGGCACCTCTGCAAATCACTTCTTCCCTCTGCGAAGGGATTATCTATTTACTTTTATGTTGTGTCATCACCTTCTAAAACAAGCGCTAGAACCTGAGAGCACAACTGTCATGACTTATGCATTGTGTGTACCTAATGTTGGGTGCATCATGACTGGATCTTTTCTACCATGAATTACAATGTTTAGTCGCTGCTTGAACTTTGGAGGTGCTCTACATTTATGTTTCGCGGTCTCAGAAAGGGCTAGCGAGATACCACTATTGTCATATTATATCATGGTAGTTTTGATAACGTGTTGCCGTTTGAGATACCTTATTATTGCCCGCTAGTTGATGGTGTCATTGATATGAGTTAATATCATTTTTAAGAGTTATTGTCGGCATGGTTAGTCATAATGTTGGCAGAAAACTTGGGTGCTGTTTAAGCTTATTTATGCAAACAAGAGCAAAAGAGTTCGTAGAAGTTTTTCTTTTTCACTTTCAGTTTATCAACTGAATTGCTTGAGGACAAGCAAAGGTTTAAGCTTGGGGGAGTTGATACGTCTCCGACGTATCTACTTTTCCTAACGCTTTTCCTCTTGTTTTGGACTCTAATTTGCATGATTTGGATGAAACTAACCCCGGACTGACGTTGTTTTCAGCAGAACTGCCATGGTGTTGTTTTTGTGCAGAAATAAAGTTCTCGGAATGGAACGAAACTTTGCGAGGACTTTTTATACAATAAACAAGAATTTCTAGAGCCAAGACCCACCGGAGGAGGGTGATACGTGCATTTTGCATCATGTTTTCTTACTGTTATTTATAATGTTTTTATCCATAATAATGCTTTTTGGAGTAATTCTAATGCCTTTTCTCTCATAATTTGCAAGGTACACACAAAGAGGGAGAATTCCAGCAGCTGGAAATCTGGACCTGAAAAAGCTATGTCAGGCCACCTATTCTGCACAACTCCAAATGAGCTGCATCTCCACGAGGATTTTTTACGGAATATTTAAGAAATACTGGAGCCAATAAACAACAGAGGGGGGCCACCAGGTGGGCACAACCCACCTGGGTGCGCCAGGCCCCCCTGGCGCGCCCTGGTGGCTTGTGGCCTCCTCGGCCTACCTCCGGTGCCCATCTTCTGGTATATAAGTGATTTTGACCTAGAAAAAAATAAGGAGAAGGCTTTTGGGACGGAGCCCCCACGTCTCGAGGCGGAACTTGGGCAGGAGCACTTTTGCCCTCCGGCGGAGCGATTCTGTCGGGGGAACTTCCCTCTCGGAGGGGGAAATCTTCATCATCATCATCACCAACAACTCTCCCATATTGGGGAGGGCAATCTACATCAACATCTTCACCGGCACCATCTCATCTCAAACCCTAGTTCATCTCTTGTATTCAATCTTGTTACCAGAACTATAGATTGTTGCTAGGGGATGACTAGTAGTATTGATTACATCTTGTAGTTGATTACTATATGGTTTGTTTGGTGGAAGATTATATGTTCAGATCCATTATGCATATTAATACCCCTCTGATCATGAGCATGTTTATTGTTTGTGAGTAGTTACTTTCGTTCTTGAGGTCACTGGATATATCATGTTGCAAGTAATCATGTGAATTTGACATGTGTTCGATATTTTGATGGTATGTATGTTGTGATTCCCTTAGTGGTGTCATGTGAACGTCGACTACATACAATTCACCATATTTGGGCCTAGGGGAATGCATTGTGGAGTAGTAAATAGATGGTGGGTTGCGAGAGTGACTGAAACTTAAACCCTAGTTTATGCACTATTCCTTAAGGGACCGATTGGATCCTAGAGTTTAATGCTATGGTTAGAATTTATTCTTAATACTTTTCTCATAGTTGCGGATGCTTGTGGGAGGGTTAATCATAAGTAGGAGGTTTGTTAAATTAAGAACAGCACCTAAGCACCGGTCCACCCACATATCAAATTATCAAAGTAGCGAACACAAATCAAACCAACATGATGGAAGTGACTAGATGAAATTCCCGTGTACCCTCAAGAACGCATTGCTTATTATAAGAGACCGTTTTGGCCTATCCTTTGCCTCAAAAGGATTGGGCTACCTTTATGCATACTTGTTACTATTATTGTTACTTGCTCGTTACAAATTATCTTGCTATCAAACTGCTCTGCTACTTACAATTTCAGCACTTGCAGACATTACCTTACTGAAAACTACTTGTCATTTGCTTCTGCTCCTCGTTGAGTTCGACACTCTTACTTATCGAAAAGAGCTACAATTGATCCCCTATACTTGTGGGTCATCAAGGCTATTTTCTGGCGCCGTTGCCGGGGAGTGAAGCGCCTTTGGTAACTGGAATTCGGTAAGGAAACATTTATATAGTGTGCTGAAATTTATTGTCAATTGTTACTATGGAAAACAATCCTTTTAGGGGTTTGTTCGGGGTATCTTCACCTCGTCTGGAACCACAATTAATTGCCCCTCAACCTACTGCACCTACTGAAAATATTGAATATGAAATTCCTTCGGGTATGATAGAACAACTGCTAGCTAATCCTTATGCAGGAGATGGAACAGAACATCTTGATATGCACTAGATATATGTAGAACAAATTTGTGGATTGTTCAAGCTTGTAGGTTTACCTGGAGATGAGATGATGAGAAAGGTTTTCCCTTTATCTTTGAAGGGAAAAGCATCGGCATGGTATAGGCTATGCGATGATATTGGATCATGGAATTGGAATCGTTTGAAATTGGAGTTCCACCAAAAATTGTATCCTATGCATCTAGTTCATCGTGATCGGAATTATATATATAATTTTTGGCCTCGTGAAGGAGAAAGTATCGCTCTAGCTTGGGGGAGGCTTAAGTCAATGTTATATTCATGCCCCAATCATGAGCTCTGAAGAGAAATTATTATTCAGAACTTTTATGCTCGGCTTTCTCGTAATGATCAAACCATGCTGGATACTTCTTGTGCTGGTTCTTTTATGAAGAAAACTATTGAATACCGGTGGGATCTTTTGGAAAGAATTAAACGCAACTCTGAAGATTGGGAACTCGACGAAGGTAAAGAGTCAGGTATAAAGCTTAAGTATGATTGTGTTAAATCTTTTATGGATACCGATGCTTTTCAAAAGTTTAGCACTAAATATGGACTTGATCTGAGATAGTAGCCTCCTTTTGTGAATCATTTGCTACTCATGTTGAACTTCCTAAAGAGAAGTGGTTTAAATATCACCCACCTATTAAACAAGAAATTAAAGAACCGGTACCAGTTAAACAAGAAACTATACTCTATAATGTTGATCCAGTTGTTCCTACTGCTTATATTGAGAAACCATCTTTTCCTGTTAGGATAAAGGAACATGCTAAAGTTTCAACTGTGGTTAACAAAAGCTTTGTTAGAACACCTAAACCTGATGAACAAATTAAAGTAGAACCTAGCATTGCTATGGTTAAAGATCTCTTAGAAGAAGACATAGATGGGCATGTTATTTACTTTTGTGCAGAAGCTGCTAGAATTGCTAAACCCGAAAAAGGGATAAAAATAGACCAGTTGTTGGCCTGCCTGTCATTTCAGTTAAAATAGGAGATCACTGTTATCATGGTTTATGTGACATGGGTGCTAGTGTGAGTGCTATTCCTTACAAGTTATATCAAGAAATTAGGGAAGACATAGCACCTACAGAGTTAGAAGACATAGATGTTACTATTAAACTTGCAAATAGAGACACCATATCACCTTGTGGGATTATTAGAGATGTTGAAGTCTTGTGCGGGAAAATAAAATACCCTACTGATTTTCTTGTTCTTGGTTCCCCACAAGATGACTTTTGTCCTATTATCTTTGGTAGAACTTTCTGGAACATAGTTAATGCTAAGATAGATTGCCAGAAACAAACTGTGGGTGTTAGTTTTGGTGATGAGTCTCATGAGTTTAATTTTTCCAAGTTTAGTAGAAACCATCATGAAAAAGAATTGCCTAGTAAGGATGAATTAATTGGTCTTTCTTCTATTGCTGTGCCACCTACTGATCCTTTAGAGCAATACCTGCTAGACCATGAAAATGATTTACATATGCATGAAAGAAATGAAATAGATAATATTTTCTTTGAACAACGTCCTCTACTTAAACACAATTTGCCTATTGAAATTCTAGGAGGTCCTCCTCCACCTCAAGGTGATCCTGTGTTTGAATTAAAACAATTGCCAAATACTTTGAAATATGCTTATCTTGATGAAAAGAAAATATATCCTGTTATTATCAGTGCTAGAACATGAAGAAGAAAGATTATTGAAAGTTCTAAGGAAGCATCGAGAGGCTATTGAATGTACTCTTGACGATTTAAAGGGCATTAGTCCCACTCTATCTCAGCACAAAATTAATATGGAACCTGATGCTAAACCAGTTGTTGATCATCAACGTCGACTAAATCCGAAGATGAAAGAGGTGGTAAGAACGGAAATATTAAAACTTCTAGAAGCAGGTACAATCTATCCTATAGCTGATAGTAGATGGGTAAGTCATGTTCATTGTGTCCCTAAGAAAGGAGGTATAACTATTGTTCCTAATGATAAGAATGAACTTATTCCACAAAGAATTGTTACAGGCTATAGAATGGTAATTGATTTTAGAAAATTAAATAAAGCTACTAGAAAATATCATTACCCTTTGCCTTTTATTGATCAAATGCTTGAAAGATTATCTAAGCACACACATTTTTGCTTCCTTGATGGATATTCTGGCTTTTCACAAATACCTGTTTCTCAACCTGATCAAGAAAAGACCACTTTTACTTGTCCTTTTGGAACGTATGCTTATAGACGTATGCCTTTCGGTTTATGTAATACACCTGCTACCTTTCAAAGATGCATGATGGCTATATTCTCTGACTTTTGTGAAAAGATTGTTGAGGTTTTCATGGATGACTTCTCTGTTTAGGGAAGTCTTTTGATGATTGTTTAAGCAATCTTGATCGAGTTTTGCAGAGATGTGAACAAAAAAATCTTGTCTTGAATTGGGAGAAGTGCCACTTTATGGTTAATGAAGGCATTGTCTTGGGTCATAAAATTTCTGAAAGAGGTATTGAAGTGGACCAAGCTAAGGTTGATGCTATTGAGAAAATTCCGTATCCTAAGGACATCAAAGGTATTCGTAGTTTCCTAGG
Source organism: Triticum aestivum (assembly GCF_018294505.1). NCBI lineage: Eukaryota > Viridiplantae > Streptophyta > Magnoliopsida > Poales > Poaceae > Triticum > Triticum aestivum. Next base: position 112,905,614 of record NC_057805.1, on the reverse strand, counting down.
TCATGCTGGTTTCTATAGGAGGTTTATCAAGGACTTCTCTAAAATTTCTAGGCCTCTTACTAATCTTTTGCAAAAAGGATATTCCTTTTATTTTTGATGATGATTGTCTTGAAGCCTTTGAAACACTCAAGAAAGCTTTAATTACTGCACCTATAGTTCAACCACCTGATTGGAATTTGCCTTTTGAAATATGTGTGATGCTAGTGATTATGTTGTGGGTGCTGTTCTAGGACAAAGAGTTGATAAGAAATTGAATGTTATTCATTATGCTAGTAAAACTCTAGACAGTGCTCAAAGAAATTATGCTACTACTGAAAAAGAATTCTTAGCAGTGGCGTTTGCTTGTGATAAATTTAAACCTTATATTGTTGATTCAAAAGTAACTGTTCACACAGACCATGCTGCTATTAAATATCTTATGGAAAAGAAAGATGTTAAACCTAGACTTATTCATTTGGTTCTCTTGTTACAAGAATTTGATTTGCATATTATTGATAGAAAAGGAGCTGAGAACCCCGTAGCTGATAACTTGTCTAGGCTTGAAAATGTGCTTGATGACCCACTTCTTATTGATGATAGTTTTCCTGATGAGCAGTTAGCTGCAATAAATGTTGCTAATAGTACTCCTTGGTATGCTGACTATGCTAATTACATTGTTGCTAAATATTTGCCACCTAGGTTTACATACCAACAAAAGAAAAAATTCTTCTATGATTTAAGACATTACTTTTGGGATGACCCACATCTTTATAAAGAAGGAGTATATGGTATTATTAGGTGTTGTGTACCTGAGCATGAACAGGGACAAATCTTACGGAAGGTCACTCCGAGGCTTATGGAGGGCACCATGATGGAGATAGAACTGCTCACAAGGTATTGCAATCCAAATTTTATTGGCCTACTCTCTTCAAGGATGCCTGTAAGTTTGTCTCATGTTGTGATGAATGCCAAAGAATAGGTAATATCAGTAAGCGTCAAGAAATGCCCATGAATTATTCACTTGCTGTTGAACCATTTGATGTTTGGGGATTTGATTACAGGGGACCTTTTCCTTCCTCTAATGGGTATACACATATTTTGGTTGCTGTTGATTATGTTACTAAATGGGTAGAAGCTATTCCAACTAGTAGTGCTGATTGCTACCTCTTGAGCACTGCGTTGGTTTTTCCCTTGAAGAGGAAAGGGTGATGCAGCAAACTAGCGTAAGTATTTCCCTCAGTTTTGAGAACCAAGGTATCAATCCAGTAGGAGGCCACGCTCAAGTCCCTCGCACCTACATAAACAAATAAGAACCTTGCAACCAACACAATAAAGGGGTTGTCAATCCCTTCACGGTCACTTACGAAAGTGAGATCTGATAGATATGATAAGATAATATTTTTGGTATTTTTATAATAAAGATGCAAAGTAAAATAAAAGGCAATAAAAATAGCTAAGTGTTGGAAGATTAATATGATGGAAAATAGACCCGAGGGCCATAGGTTTCACTAGTGGCTTCTCTCAAGAGCATAAGTATTACGGCGGGTGAACAAATTACTGTTGAGCAATTGATAGAATTGAGCATAGTTATGAGAACATCTAGGTATGATCATGTATATAGGCATCACGTCCGTGACAAGTAGACCGACTCCTGCCTGCATCTACTACTATTACTCCACACATCGACCGCTATCCAGCATGCATCTAGAGTATTAGGTTCAAAAGAACAGAGTAATGCTTTAAGTAAGATGACACGATGTAGAGGGATAAACTCGTGCAATGTGATATAAACCCCATCTTGTTGAGGATATAGACCTTAGAGTCACCCGCCAGGAGGGGCCGGGTTACTCATATGGTCATTGTCAGAAGCCCGGTGCCAAGCTTGAAGACGGTGGGCCAAAGATGGGCTTAAGACCCGGATATGGCTTAAGGTTCGTAGTTGCAATCATTGTTATGGTAGAACTTGTAGTGTAAGGTAAGAATAGTTGAGAGTCCGAGCCGGACACTCTTATGAGCCGGCCGGGACTCTGAGAGCTGCAGGGCGTCCGCCTCCCTATATAAAGGGACGACCCGGCAGCGGTTTAAGGACGAGAACAATCTGATCGAGAGCCAGGCATAGCAGTTAAGCTCCCTGGTCATCGAAACCCTAATCAATACCACCTCAACTGGACGTAGGCTTTTACCTTCACCGCAAGGGGCCGAACCAGTATAAACCCTCGTGTTCCTTGTCCCGCTTAACCCCTTCAAGCTTCCTAGCTGCGATGGCTCCACGACTAAGTCCTAGCTCGAGGACATCTGCCGTGACAATTCCACGGCAGTTGGCGCCCACCGTGGGGCCAGCGCACGGTGGATTTGAGTTCTTGAAGGGCAGCTTCGAAGGGCTCAAGGGATACGCTGTGGGCCGGATGACCAAGAGTCGTCGCGGCAGGCTCTATATCGACGATGCAAACTGGGGCCCCGACGCCGGCTCAATTGAGTACGGGTACCGGGTCCCCTTCGACGGAATTCATGTTTTCATTGGCAAGATTGGTGAGCCGGGCCCTGAGCCGGATCTCTGCGCCGATCTCATCGAGACGGCTCAGCGTGCACGACCCGCCCGGGCCCGGCCTGCCTTACGGCATGCTTTTGTGGGATGTATCCATGGAGGGCCCTCTGATCAATCTGGATCTGGTGATGAGGCGGCCGCCGGCTCTGACGGCGAGTCGTCCACCGATGAGTCAAACTCGTTGTATCAACTTCAAGATGGCAGGTTCATGGGTTGTTCCGATGGTGGCAGTATTCCGGACCCGTTTGAGCCGCCAAGTCAGGTTGGAGTCTATATGGCCGGTGCGCAGCCTGTTCAGAACCCCGCTGCTGGAGCGGGAAACCCGGTGCCTTCTCCGGCTCAGGTACTAATGGATCTCACGGACAAGATGACGGCCCTGTTAACCGCTACGGTTGACCCGGCAGATCAAGCTCAGCATGATGCGGAGGTGGCGCAGTTAAAATTGGATCTAGTGAAAGCTAAGGAGGATCTGGCAGCAGAGGGGATCAGGATGGCTGCGGAAAGGGCGGCTCTCGACGCCCAAACCCAGTTGATTCAAGCGCAGTCCTTCCGGCTCACGATGGATCAAAACGCGTCCAATGAGGTCCTGAGAAGAAGGCATCAAAAGGCCCAATCTCGACTCCCTCCGGTTTACGATCCGCGAAACCTCTTCAACACGCCAGGTGCAGGGTCTAGTAACCCGCCAGGGGTCATAGTGCCCGGGTCTGGGACCCCTATTCAGCCACAAGTGATGGGGCCTCCCCAGGTGCCCCCTGCCCCGCCTCAGTACGTGCCAATACCCCCGGGTCATTATAATAACCCGCTGGAGAACATGGTCGCCGCGGCGGCACGGCTGGCGGCTCTCCCAGTTGACGGCGACTCTCCGACGGCTATTGAAACCCGCCGGGTCAGGGAACTCCTTCAGACAGCACTGGCGCAGCAAGAGGCGTACTCCTACAGCCGGGACAGGATCCACTCGACCCCTCGTCCAGGCCGGAGCCCGAGTTACAGCAGGCACATGGTCTCAGCGACCGGCTCAAGTAACGTCCGACGCCATGACCCGCCCCCTGGCCATGGCCCGGTTCATAACGGAGCCTTTCACGCAGCAGACCAGGACAGAGCGCGGCAAGAGGCGGAGCAGGTGCCTCAATTGACGGCTTACCAGACCCCCCGGCTTATCCGACGACTTCCGTCGACGTGGGTATCCCTACCAGGACTGGGGGTGTCCCTTGTTTAGTGCCAGCTATCCGCAATGAGCGTCTACCCAAGGACTTCAAAGGCCCTAGGAAGGTGCCTAATTACACAGCAGACTTACAACCTGCAGCCTGGATCGAGAGTTATGAGATGGCTATGGAGCTGCTGGAGGTCAGTGAGGCGGCCATGGCTAAGTATTTCACCATGATGTTAGATGGGACTGCCCGCACTTGGTTGAAAGGGCTACCACCGAATTCCATTGGGTCTTGGGCTGAGCTGAAAGCCCGGTTCATCCAAAACTTCAAGGATACCTGTAGGCAATCTATGTCAATTGTGGATTTGACTAACTGCAAGCAGCAGGAGGGTGAGTCTACGACACATTGGGTTCGCCGGGTTAAGGAGATAATACATTCCTCGGATAAGATGGACGCCGGCTCTGCAGTCTTAATGTTGGAGCAGAATTGTCGTTTTGTGCCCCTGAAGATGAAACTCGGGCGGCTTAAGCGCGACTGCAATGATATGGGTACACTGATGGCGGCTCTTGTCAAGTACGCCGATTCTGATGGTACCAAGGACCCCGCTTCAGATGATGAAAGGACAGGGAAGGGAAAGAAGAACGGCAATGGCAAGGGTCCTCAGCATAACCCGGGGAACCAAGGAGGAGGCAAGCGCAAGGCCGATGGCAGCCTAGAGTTTGTGGCCAACGCCAGCTCACAAGGTAATAACCAGCGACGTAAGGGGAGGCCCCCTCCCCGAGGCGGCGGGTCAGGCCCGACGCTGGAGCAGCTGTTGAATGAGCCTTGTCCAAGGCATGGCTCTAGAGAGAAGCCAGCGACTCATCTATGGAAGGATTGTGCAATCATGAAGGCCTTTAAGAATTACAATGGCCCGGGCGGCGGCTCAGGCGCCGGCGGCTTTCATGGCCCGGGCGGCGGCTCAAATTCTAATCCTCAGAACGTTCAAGGGGGCTTTAATCAGTAGTCCGGCCAGGGTCATCAACAGCAGCAGGGGGGTTATCAGACCAATCCAAAGCAGCTTAGCGGTGGACAGTACCATGTATTCACCACCAGTCTGTGTAAGCGAGACAGAAGCTTCATAAGAGGGCCGTGAATGCTGTTGAGCCGGCGGTTCCACGCTACTTGCGGTGGTCTGAGCAGCCTATAGTGTGGAGTAGAGAGGATCACCCTCCCCGGGTAGACAATCCGGGTCACTTGGCCTTAGTGGTGGCTCCTCAGGTGGGAGGATATAAGTTCACTAAGGTGCTCATGGATGGAGGCAGCAGCATCAACATCCTCTATTATGAGACTTTTCGCCGTATGGGATTGGTTGATAAGAACCTCAGCCAGTCAAACACTATCTTCCATGGTGTGGTACCTGGTAAGTCGGCTTATCCAGTCGGCAAGATCGAGTTGGAAGTGGCCTTCGGAGATGAAAACAACTACAGGGTGGAAAAATTGACCTTTGAGGTGGTCAAGATAAGAAGTCCGTACCATGCTATATTTGGGCGGCCGGCTTACGCCAAATTCATGGCACGGCCGTGTTATGTTTACTTACAGCTCAAGATGCCGGGTCATAATGGGACCATTACGGTTCACGGAAGCCGGAAGGTGGCCTTGGAATGTGAGGAAGGCGATGCAGCTTATGCAGAATCTGTTTGTGCAACAGAGGAGTTGAAGTTTTACAAGGACAATGTTGACCCCAACTGATATGACCTCTCTGAAAAAGCCGACTACGGAGCATGAGCCGGCAATGAAATTTAAGTCGGCTGATGAGACTAAACTTGTCGATTTCGTTCCAGGAGATTCATCTCAGCAGTTTAGCATCAGTGCCAACCTGGATCCAAAATAGGAAAGCGCGCTCATCGAGTTCATCCGTGAGAATAGGGACATCTTCGCATGGAAACCTTCTGACATGCCAGGTGTACCTAGAGAACTCGCTGAGCACACTCTCAATGTTGATCCGAAATTTAAGCCGGTCAGGCAGTTCCTTCGGCGGTTCAATGAGGAGAGGCGGAAAGCTATTGGTGAAGAGGTGGCCCGGCTCTTGGCGGCCGGGTTTATTGTTGAAGTCTTTCACCCAGAGTGGTTGGCTAACCCGGTGCTCGTGCTCAAGAAGAACGGCACTTGGCGGATGTGTGTGGATTATACGGACTTAAACAAGGCGTGTCCGGCTGATCCTTTTGCCCTCCCCCGTATTGATCAAATTATTGATGCTACGGCAGGTTGTGCGCGCTTAAGTTTCTTGGACGCTTATTCTGGATATCATCAGATTAAAATGGCGGTTAAGGACCAGGAGAAGACGGCGTTCATCACTCCCTTTGGAGCCTTCTGCTATGTGTCTATGCCCTTTGGACTCAAGTGTGCACAGGCGACTTACCAGCGTTGTGTACAGAACTGCCTTCATAAACAGATTGGGCGCAATGTTCACGCTTATGTGGACGATATTGTGGTCAAGTCCATAAAAGAGGAAACCCTGATAGATGATTTAAGGGAAACCTTTGATAATCTCCGGGTCTACAAGATGATGCTTAACCCGGCCAAGTGTGTTTTTGGTGTTCCTGCAGGCAAACTCTTGGGTTTCTTGGTTTCTGACAGAGGCATTGAAGCTAACCCGGAGAAGATCAAGGCCATCACCTCCCTAGCTAAGCCGGCGTGTATAAATGATGTTCAGCGCTTGGCGGGTCGCATCGCTGCTTTAAGCCGGTTTATAAGCCGTTTGGGTGAGAAGGCCATGCCATTATATCAGTTGATGAAGAAAACTGATAACTTTGTCTGGAATGATGCAGCTAATACTGCTTTTGAGGATTTGAAGAAGCAGCTGGCAGAGCCCCCAGTCCTTGCTGCTCCGGTTGATAAGGAGCCCTTATTACTGTACGTAGCGGCAAACACACGAGCCGTCAGTGTGGCTGTGGTGGTGGAATGCAAGGAAGAGGGTAAGGAGCATCCGGTTCAGCGGCCGGTTTATTATGTCAGCGAAGTGCTTATCGAGTCCAAACAGCGGTATCCACATTGGCAGAAGCTTGTTTATGGTGTGTTCATGGCAAGCCGGAAGCTTAAGCATTATTTCCAGGGCCATCCCATAACCGTGGTCAGTTCTGCCCCTCTTGGTGATATCATTCAAAATAGAGAGGCCACAGGGAGAGTGGCTAAGTGGGCTATCGAGCTCGGACCTCATGGTCTCAAATATGTGCCACGCACTGCTGTTAAATCTCAGGCCTTGGTGGATTTCATCAATGATTGGACAGAGTCACAAGTGCCCGAGCAAAAGCCGGATAACACATATTGGACTATTCACTTCGATGGGTCCAGGCAGTTGGAGGGCTCGGGGGCTGGAGTTGTATTGGCTTCCCCTAAAGGTGACAAGTTCCATTATGTGCTACAATTGATGTTTCCTTGCACTAACAATGCGGCTGAGTACGAGGCTTTGCTCCACGGTCTTCGGATGGCTAAGGAGATGAGCTTGAGCTGGGTCAGGTGTTTCGGTGACTCAGACTTGGTGGCTCAACAAGTATCAGGCAAGTGGGACTCTAAGGACCCTCTCATGGCGGCTTATCGCTGCGAAGTTGATGCCATTGCTGGGCACTTTCAGGGCTACCAAGTAGAGCACATTGATCGTAGGAAGAACGAGGCGGCTGATGCTTTAAGCCGGCTAGGCTCTCAGCGAAAGCCGGTGCCGCCTAATACTTTCATGGATGTCCTGTATACTCCTTCTATTAAGCTGCCTACAGAGGAAAACCTGGCTGTCCCCGACCCGGAGGCACGACTGGTGGCGGCTCTCCATATCATACCAGACTGGACAATGCCCTATCTGGCTTACATGACCCGGGGCGAGTTACCTGAGGATGAAACTTTGGCCAGGCAAATAACCCGGCGGGCTAAGTCAATGATCGTTATCAATGGTGAGTTGCACCACCGCAGTGTTACGGGAGCGTTTCAGCGTTGTGTTTCCCCTGAGGAAGGTCAAGAGATCTTGCGTGAGATCCATGAAGGGGATTGCGGCCATCACGCCGGCTCAAAGTCTCTTGTGGCCAAGGCTTTTCGTCATGGTTTTTATTGGTTGACGGCTCATGCTGATGCAGAGGACTTGGTCAGTAAGTGTGATGGTTGCCAAAGGTTCTCGCGACGGGCTCATGTACCGGCTCAAGAGCTGAGGATGATCCCAATTACTTGGCCCTTTGTGGTCTGGGGGCTTGATATGGTTGGGCCTTTCAAAAGGTCCAAGGATAAGAAGACCCACCTTTTGGTGGCGGTTGACAAGTTTGCCAAGTGGGTTGAAGCGGAGCCAGTTAGCAAGTGCGATGCAGCCACGGCGGTTCAGTTTATGAAAAAGGTGATCTTTCGCTTTGGTTTTCCGCACAGCATTATCACTGACAATGGCACCAATCTCTCCAAAGGCGCCATGGAAGAGTTTTGTCAACGAGAGCATATCCGACTTGATGTTTCCTCAGTGGCTCATCCTCAATCCAATGGTCAAGCTGAGAGAGCTAATCAGGAGATTCTGAAGGGCATCAAGCCCCGGCTTTTGGTCCGTTTGCAATGGACGCCGGGTTGTTGGGTGGAGGAGTTGCCCTCCATGTTATGGAGCATCAACACTACTCCTAACAGGTCTACAGGTTTTACGCCTTTCTTCATGGTTTATGGGGCAGAGGCAGTCCTCCCCAGTGACATCCGTCATGACTCACCTCGAGTGGCGGCTTATGTTGAGACGGATAATGAACAGGCGCGCCAAGATGCTCTTGACTTGTTAGACGAACAGCGTGATGTGGCAGCAGCCCGTTCGGCAATTTACCAACAAGACCTGCGCCATTATCATAGCCGCCTGGTTAAATCCCGGGTCTTCCAGGAAGGCGATCTCGTGCTCCGGCTCATCCAGGATCAAACAGATACACACAAGCTGTCCCCGCCTTGGGAAGGGCCCTTTGTGGTCAGCAAGAACTTGCACAACGGGTCCTATTACCTCATTGACATTTGGGAGCGCAAAGATTCACGTAAGTCAGAGGAAGAGACCTGTCGGCCGTGGAACATAGCTCAGCTTCGGCCTTACTACACTTGAGCCACCGGCTCTCGTAATGTACATATTTCTCTCAGCCATGTATATATTATGATAAGCAATAAAGCAGGACCTCTGTCCTTTTTCCTCCTCCAAAGATGTACGTGTTGTTTTTCATCACAAGATTACATGATAACTTAAAGGAGGATCCAGCTTATGATCGTGTTCGAATCTAGCTATAAGCAATAAGGTCACTTGGGGGCTTCCTGTTCAAACATGGGTCGTATTCGAACCAAAGAGAACATAGCTGTCGATACCCATTTGATTGGCAAAGTGCCGAGCTCATTGGGAGGTTTTCTTTGGTCATATTTGAATCATAGTTTAACCCCTTTGAGAACCGACGTGGATCGTATTCGAATCAGCGTCGTTAAACAATTCTTAAAATCACTTGGGGGCTTCCTGTTCAAACATGGGTCGTATTCGAACCGAAGAGAACATAGCTGTCGGTACCCTCTTGATTGGCATCGCCACACCCACTGGGGGCTATATGATCGCATTCGAATCCTAGCATAACCCCTTTGGGCCGGGTCTCTGGTCGTATTCGAACCGGAAGCCCCTAAGTTCCTCTGCTTTATAGCAAGTTCCGTCTGTTTATTTCCAAGTGTGTACGGCCGGGTCTCATTTTGCCGGCTTAACTTTGGTTTACAGTATTAGCTGAACACAATGGGTGTTTTTAAGACGGGTAAACCGGAATTGCGGTGCCAACTTTCCTACCCAGGTTATCTAAGCCGGAAGTATGCTTGAAGGCCGCTAACCACCTCGAGGCTTGTGATTTGTCTTTCTCTGCAGGATAGTTACAGGCAACTATTTTGAGAGTAAGGAAAACAAATGATTAATTATGACCTGGAGAAACATAAAGGAGACAATTTCAGCAGACTTCAGCATTCAAGGCGTGCACGATGGCACGACAAAGATAAAGTATTGGTTCTACTCTATTACAAGACTCATTGAGTCCAAAAGGATGAGGCATTGTTTGCTAAGCCGCCAGCCGAGTTACGACGCTTGTTGAGTTGAAGTCTCCGGCTCGTTCCTATCTTCTCCTCCAGCTAATCCCAAGACCTAGAAAGTTGATGACTTCCAGTCGATGCCGCTGAGAGCTTCGAATTGGGCTTCCTCGTCAATTAACCCGGCCGGGTCAATCTCCGGGGCGAAGGTGTGCTGACGAGCCGGCGGGATCAAGTTGAGGGCTTTATAGCGCGGAGTAGGGATCCTCTGATTTTCTGTATCGTAGCCCGGCTGATATTTAGTCAGATCTGTATCATTGCCAATCAGAGTGGCCACCGGGCGTACGGCCTTCACGCAAGCTGCGAAGTCCTTCTGATCGAAAGCGGAGCCGTCTTCCTTCAGGCTTGGATAGCCAAGGGCTATGTCCGCCGGGTCTAACTCCGGCAGGAACGCCTTGGCCCGGCTCAGCGCGGCGATCGCTCCGGCTCTTGCAGAGGCCCGTCGCAGCTCTTGGATCCGTTGAGGCAGAACAGCGAGCCGGCGAAGGACTTCTGCCAGGTGAGTCGGCACCTCGTTGGATAGGGCCACCACAGCTAAGGCACGCTGTGACCCGGTGTAGAGCTACTCCACCAGGGTATACACGGCCTTCAGCTTGGTTACCACGCTCTGGTTGAGGTTGGCACTTCTGGGACCTGTTTAACAGAATCAGATAAGTCGCCGACAAGGATGAATTATGAGATATAAAAATTCTAAACTTGATGAAAGCCGGTGAGGCGACTTACCGAAGATTGCGGCCACCATCTGGGACACCTGGCGCTTTAGGCCGGAGAGCTCGGCGGTCTTCTCGGAGAGAGCCTTCTCCGCCTGTTCAGCCCGGTTCACCAATGCGGCCTTCTCTTCGGCCCACGCCTTCCGCTCAGCGTCAAACTCCGTCTTCAGCTTCTCTTGAGCGGCGATGCTAGACACAAATTTGGCATTTACCTTCCGGGTCTCCATCTCTTGCATCTTCAGCCGGTTCTTGAGATCCGCCATGTCAGCCTCTAGCTTCTTGCCAGCAGCCTGCATAAATTTCCGGGTTATGACATGAACAGTTACTGTATAAATTTCAAGTCCCAAGCGTTTTCCAAGCAAAGACACTTGGCACTTGGGGGCTAATGCATATTGAACGTTGCTATCTACAAATGGCCGGTTCAATTGGGTAAGCCGGAACCTAAGTCTACAACATATTCAATCATAAAGTTGTCGACTTGGGGGCTAGCATGGTAAAGGTAACTATGCAGTAAGTACGAGGACAGCAGAATGATACCTCAGATTTCTGCTGGATCTGGTTCACCATGGCAACCTCTGCGTCCCGGCTCTTATGCACTTGGCTGATGTAGCTAGAGACGAGCTCTCCAATGCTCAGGTTGGCGTAGTCGGAGAGGTCCAGGTTCACCCGGTGGGGCTGCAGCAACTCCCCCTTAGCGGAGCACTTGGCCAGTGCGGTAGGTCTCCCCGGCTCAACAAATTCCGTCCGGGTGATTACCACGTCCGGATCATTTGCTGGTTGAGCCGAGCCGGAGGCCTCCGGGTTAGCAGAAAATTCGGCAGCTGCCTTGTTAGTTGGAGCGGCGGCTTCGGGAGCGGAGGCAGCTAGCGGTTCTTGCTCTGCTGCCTCCGGCTCAGGCAACTCCGGCTCTTTGATTGGCTTGGCCTTCTTCGCCCTCTTGGTGAGTTTGGCTTGGGCACTGAAAGGGCAGAAATGTTAAGCACAAAATGGTAAGTAAAGACAAGTATAACATGAGGTGGTTATCATTACCCGGGCGCGGTCTTGAAAGCCGAAGACTCGACTGCATAGAGTCGCCCGAAGAGGGGGAGGTCTCCTGATAATTTGAGTCAGAAGAATTGAGTGGCTGACGGATAACACCCGCCAACGGATGAAAAGGGTACAAGTGGGAAATAACCTCAGTTCGGCGCTTCCTCGATGCGTCAGGTAACCCGGCGGAGAGGTCGGTGTCCTTGTTGGTCCGGGTGTGACGCCGGCTCTCATGAACCTGTCGCTTCAAAATAAATTGAGGATCTTGATAAGCTAAAGGATGTGAAAAGCTTACTTTCCGGGTTACCCTTCGGACTTTCAGCCTTGGCAAGGGCTCCAAGTCGGAGGAAAGTGACATTACCTCTTCAACCACCGGATTACTGGCTCCGGTGTCATCCTGTTGATGAACAAGTGTTGGTAAGGCGGACAAGAAATAAACAATAAATGCAGCAAAGAGCTTACAGGTTCAGGGGTTACCTCTGACTCGGAGCTGTCGCTTAATTGCATCAGCTCTGAAGCAGTTGGCCTACTTCCCTTCTTGCGGGGAGCGGTTTTCTTGGCGGCTTTCTTCGCCTTTCTGGCCTTCTTGGCCGCTTCGTGGTCATATTTGACCCGCCAGAACTTGTCATCAGCCTGAAGGAATACAATGAGGTTTTCTTAAAATAATTTAGATGAAAGTTATGTACAGATAAGATGTTTAGATCAGAGGCTTACCGCTGGGGCTGGGTTGGTCTTGCAGAAGGGGGCTAACCCGGTCCTTCCGCAGTCTGCCAGACTCTCGTTCAAGAGAGCCTTGGTCATCTCCTCTGCAACGTCTTCAGGAAGATCATTGCGGCTGTGTCTCTGAGGGTCGTCCTTTCGGCCCGTGTACTCACACATTAAGCCGGGGCGGCGGCTCAGTGGGATCACCCGCCACGAGATCCAGACCCGGACCAGATCGATTCCATTCAGACAATTGCCCAGGAGAGCCTTGATCTTGTTGATAGTGGGGAGCAGAGGTTGGCGCTCCGCTGGAGTCAGCTTGTCTGATAGTGGGTGAGTCGGCTCCAGACGTGAGGGGCGAAAGCCGGGCAACGGACTTTCATCAGCCGGCGACGTGTCTTGGCAGTAAAACCACGTCAGATTCCAGTCCTTGGGGTGGCTGGGCGGCTCTGCGTAAGGGAAAAGGCAGTCCCTTCGCCGCTGAATGGAGATGCCACCTAGCTCTAGACTTGGCCCATTGGTGCACTCATTCTGACGGTTCAAGTAGAAAAGCTCTCTGAAGAGCAGCAGACTAGGTTCTTCTCCAAGGTAAACCTCACAGAACACTTGGAAGTTGCAGATATTAGACACTGAGTTGGGTCCTATGTCCTGAGGCCGCAGGTCGAAGAAATTCAGGACGTCTCTGAAAAACTTTGAGCCGGGCGGTGCGAAGCCCCGGCTCATATGATCCGCAAAAATCACTACCTCCCCGTCCTTTGGCTGTGGTCTCTCTTCTGACGGGTCAGGGGCACGGTAGGACATGACATCCTTCTTGGGCAGATATCCAGACTTGACAAAATCTGCTAGGGTCTCATTGGTGACATTGGACCTCATCCAGTTGCAAGTAATGGAGGCTTTGGGAGCTTTGGGAGGCATGGTGAAAGTCGGTAGTCTATGATAAAAGGAAAAACGTCCGGGTCAATTATAAGCCGGAAGAAATCTACAGTTCAATGTCAAGGTGGCGGTTTATGAAGGGGACTAATGGTATACACCTAAGTGCATCGGGCTATTTAAGCCGCCGAGGGATTGAGAGTAATTTGATTGTCTACAGGCCTTATAACAGCTAAGCCAGAAATTTTTATGGCGCATGGTTTTCTTTAAGCCGGAAGGTTCTATGGCGCGTGGTTTCTTTAAACCGGGAATGTAAACCGCCGAGATTCAATGATTGCAGTTTTTTACTAAGTGTGGTAAAACAGGTTTCACACATCGCAGTAAATATTTTGGATCAAAATGGTCGGGCAAAAGAAAAGTTTCTAGACCTAGAAACAGACGCGAGGAGGTTCTTGAGCTCGAACAAGGCTCTTATGCAGTAAAAAGAGGGCTATTTGCATGTGAAATGGGTCTTAAACATCTACCGCAGTGAGTCTATACAGAGCTAAGATCAAAAAGGGGCAGTAAAATTCAAATCTACTGAGGGCCGTGATGAACTACGAAGAACAGAGGAAGAACTATGAAGCCCTAGTGCGGATCTTCCCTATGGAGTAGCGAGGACTCACCGGAGCTGAAGAGGAGCGGAGGTGGCCGCCGTTTGTCTGGACCGAGTCAGGGTGATGCAGCGGCCAAGGTTGACGAAGACCGAGGGCGCGACGGCGGCGGCAGTAGCAGAGCTCGGGCAGGGGAGCAGTGGCGCGAGGAAGAAGATGAAGGAGAGAGAAGTGGCTGAAAGCCCGTCGGGCCGGCCTATTTATAAGGCGAGCTCATAAGTGGGTGCGAGAATCAAGGAGACCACGGCGTGGTTATCTCCCCACGAAACGCCTCGATTTTCGGGATGACAGTAAAAGTAAAGATCCGTTGCGAATCTGGCGGAGTAAAAAACGGGCTTAATGGAAGATGACGTCACGGCGAACCCGGAGTCCAGAGGATGATGTCATGCCGGGTTATGGCCTTCACACAATTGTAAGCCGGAGTTTTTCTGTCGAAGGAATGGAAGATTGACATGAGCCGGCTCAAATCAATCTGGGGCCTAATGTTGAGGATATAGACCTTAGAGTCACCCGCCAGGAGGGGCCGGGTTACTCATATGGTCATTGCCAGAAGCCCGGCGCCAAGCTTGAAGACGGTGGGCCAAAGATGGGCTTAAGACCCGGATATGGCTTAAGGCTCGTAGTTGCAATCATTGTTATGGTAGAACTTGTAGTGTAAGGTAAGAATAGTTGAGAGTCCGAGCCGGACACTCTTATGAGCCGGCCGGGACTCTGAGAGCTACAGGGCGTCCGCCTCCCTATATAAAGGGATGACCCGGCAGCGGTTTAAGGACGAGAACAATCTGATCAAGAGCCAGGCATAGCAGTTAAGCTCCCTGGTCATCTAAACCCTAATCAATACCACCTCAACTGGACGTAGGCTTTTACCTTCACCGCAAGGGGCCGAACCAGTATAAACCCTCGTGTTCCTTGTCCCTCTTAACACCTTCAAGCTTCCTAGCTGCGATGGCTCCACGACTAAGTCCTAGCTCGAGGACATCTGCCGTGATAATTCCACAACACATCTTGTTATCCTCGATGGCAACAATACAATACGTGCCTTGCTGCTCCTGCTGTCACTGGGAAAGGACACCGCAAGATTGAACCCAAAGCTAAACACTTCTCCCATTGCAAGAAAGATCAATCTAGTAGGCCAAACCAAACTGATAATTCGAAGAGACTTGCAAAGATAACCAATCATACATAAAAGAATTCAGAGGAGATTCAAATATTGTTCATAGATAAACTTGATCATAAACCCACAATTCATCGGTCTCAACAAACACACCGCAAAAAGAAGAGTTACATCAAATAGATCTCCACGAGAATCGTGGAGAACTTTGTATTGAGATCCAAAGAGAGAAGAAGCCATCTAGCTAATAACTATGGACCCAAAGGTCTGAGGTAAACTACTCACACATCATCGGAGAGGCTATGGTGTTGATGTAGAAGCCCTCCTTGATCAATGCCCCCTCCGGCAGGACGCCGGAAAAGGCCCCAAGATGGGATCTCATGGGTACAGAAGGTTGCGGCGGTGGAATTAGGTTTTCGTGGAAGCCTCTGGTGGTTTGGGGGTACGTAGGTATATATAGGAGGAAGAAGTACGTTGGTGGAGCAACATGGGCCCCACGAGGGTGGAGGGCGCGCCTGGGGGGTAGGCGCGCCCCCTGCCTCGTGCTCTCCTGGTTGATTTCTTGACGTGGACTCCAAGTCCTGTGGATCACGTTTGTTCTGAAAATCACGTTCCCGAAGGTTTCATTCCGTTTGGACTCCGTTTGATATTCTTTTTCTGCGAAACTCTAAAATAGGCAAAAAACAACAATTTAGGTTGGGCCTCCGATTAATAGGTTAGTCCCAAAAATAATATAAAAGTGTATAATAAAGCCCATTAAACATCCAAAACAGAATATAATATAGCATGGAGGAATAAAAAATTATAGATATGTTGGAGACGTATCACTGATCACAACACCTCTATTAAAATGCTTAAGGAAGTTATTTTCCCAATGTTTGGAGTCCCTAGATATTTAATGACTGATGGTGGTTCACACTTTATTCATGGTGCTTTCCGTAAAATGCTTGCTAAGTATGATGTTAACCATAGAATTGCATCACCCTATCATCCTCAGTCTAGTGGTCAAGTTGAACTTAGCAATAGAGAAATAAAATTAATTTTGCAAAAGACTGTTAATAGGTCCAGGAAGAATTGGTCTAAGAAATTAGATGATGCACTTTGGGCTTATAGAACAACATATAAAAATCCTATGGGTATGTCTCCTTATAAAATGGTTTATGGAAAAGCTTGTCATTTGCCTCCTGAGTTAGAACATAAAGCATACTGGGCAATTAAAGCACTCAACTATGATTTAAAACTTGCTGGTGAAAAGAGGTTATTTGATATTAGCTCATTAGATGAATGGAGAACCCAAGCTTATGAAAATGCAAAGTTATTCAAAGAAAAGGTTAAAAGATGGCATGACAAAAGAATCAAAAAGCGTGAGTTTAAAGTCGGAGAATATGTTCTTTTGTACAACTCTCGTTTTAGTTTTTTTGCAGGGAAACTCCTCTCGAAATGGGAAGGCCCATATGTCATCGAGGAGGTTTACCGGTCTGGAACCATCAAAATAAATAATTCCGAAGGTACTAACCCAAAGGTTGTCAATGGGCAACGAATAAAGCATTATATCTCGGGTATGCCTATTAATGTTGAAAGAAATATTATCCGAACTTTGACACCGGAAGAGCACATAAAAGAGTCTTTCCGGAACACTCCAGAATCGTCAGAATAAGGAGGTACGTGATACGGTAAGTAAACACACTCCAAAAAATCTGCAAAAATATTTTTTGTCAGTTTTGGAATATTTTAAAATTTTGGAAATAAAGAAACTTCCAGGAAGCGTCCCCTGGTGGGCACAAGACACCAAGGCGCGCCAGGCTTGCCTGGTGCGCCAAGGTGGGTTGTGCCCACCTGGGACACTTCCCGTACTCCGTTTTTCTTCCATATGCTTGTCCTCCAAGATAAGAAATCTATATATACTTCCCGAACCTGTTAACCACCTATCGCGGAGAAAATCCTCTGTTCTCTTTTCTTGCTGTTTCTGGTCAGATTTGTCAAGCCAGGCATCATGTCTTCCTGCTCCTCCAACCACATGGAAGAAGATGCTTGGCTGATGAAGATCGAGATGAAGAGGGAGGAGCCCACAGATGCTATCAAGGGAGACAAGGGCAAGGAAACTACCGTAGACCCATCCCCAGTGGCAACACAAGCACTGTCGGCCGAGGAGGAGGAGGAAGATATCCTTAAACCCTATCTTACTCACCTTACTCATGCTGAGATTGAAGCTTTCCGTGTCTTTGAAATAGTTCGCATACAAAATAAGTATCTCACTCGTGAAAATATTCTTCATCAAGAGCATATCACCTATCTCCGGAGCGTCATCCGTCGGCTGCAGGATCTCTTGACCCTTAAAGACAAGATCGCTTCCTCACCACCATCACCTTCTTCACCACCAAAGGAGAATTGAGTATCGGGTATGGGCACTCCCCTTGGCTTCCGCCAAGCTTGGGGGAGGTGCCCCGGTGTCGTATCATCCCACTATCTTTTTGCTTTTACTTATCTTAGTTCAATATTTGCTTATATGAATAAAGTTTAGTTCGATCTTTTCTTCTTTGAGAGTTTGCTTAGTGATCTATCATTGTTATCGTGTGCAAGTTATATAATAAAGTTAGTTCGAGTTTTTTACTTTCTTTACTTCCATGTTGCAAATAAAGAAAAGAAAAAGAGAAAGAAAGAAAACAAAAGAAAGGAAATAAATCCATAAGATCATATACTAATCCTGTGGTAGGTGATAGCACCACATAAGGAAAAGCATAAGTAAGAAAATTTTATTAGAGATTGACAAACATAGCATTGGTCAGTGATGCAACTCATGAAAGAATTAATAAGGGAAGGGAAGATTCACATATAAATATACTATCCTAGAAATCTTTTGTGATTGCGAGCCCTCATCAAAATATTATATGCCAAAATTGTTGATGTTGGACAAGGAAGACAACGTGATGGTTTATGTATGTTTATATTCACATAGAAGGCATATTGTCATAGATCCTTTAACATGTGGTGCTTGCCCCTATCTTTGCTAGCCAAAAAATTCCGCACTAAGTAGAGATACTACGTGTGCATCCAAAAACCCTTAAACCCAAATCTTTTTCGAGTGTCCACCATACCTACCTAGGGATTGAACAAGATCCCTCAAGTAAGTTGTCATCGGTGCAAAAAGGCAATAAAAATTGCTTCTAAATATGTGAGATCATTTAGTGTAAGAGAAAATTGAGCGTTCTACGAACTTGGATGACAAAGAATAAAAGCGACAGACTGCATAATAAAGGTTGTCATCTTAAGGGGCAATACAACATGACGTTCTCTTGCACTAAGGGATTGAGCATGCAAACAAATAAGCGCATGGCAACCTCTGCTTCCCTCTGCGAAGGGCCTACCTTTTACTTTTATGCAAAGAGTCAAAGTTTTCCTTCTATTCCTTTTTATTTTCTCCTTTGGCAAGCATCATGTGGTGAGGAAAGATCTAGGCACATATGTCTAGTTGAATATAGATAGCATGAGTTATTATTGTTGACATCACCCTTGAGGTGAGTATGTTGGGAGGCGAAACTATAAGCCCTATCTTTCTGTGTGTCCGGTTGAAACGTTTTGCTCATGGGTATGAGGTGAGTGTTAGCAATCATAGAAGACTATATGATGGTTGAGTATGTGGACTTGCTTAAAAGGCTCCGACACGTGACCCTTCCTGAAAATATGATGAATTGTAGTTGCAAAGTTGACTGAGTACATAGTTCGTTGGTTTCTAATAGAGTTTTTGCTTTATACTTCGATTGTGTGATGAACTATTACTTATTCATGAGAAGTGTATGATAAAAGTTCTATGATGAAAGTCCTATGTTTAATTTTGTTGCTGTTATAATAATCAACATGATGCTTCTATGTCCGTATTTTTGTTTTTATCGACACCTCTCTCTCAAAGCATGTGGACATGTTTTTCGATTTTGGTTTTTGCTTGAGGACAAGCGAGGTCTAAGCTTGGGGGAGTTGATACGTCCATTTTGCATCATGTTTTCTTACTGTTATTTATAATGTTTTTATCCATAATAATGCTATTTGGAGTAATTCTAATGCCTTTTCTCCCATAATTTGCAAGGTACACACAAAGAGTGAGAATTCCGGCAGCTGGAAATCTGGACCTGAAAAAGCTACGTCAGGCCACCTATTCTGCACAACTCCAAATGAGCTGAAACTCCACAAGGATTTTTTATGGAATATTTAAGAAATACTGGAGCCAATAAACACCAGAGGGGGCCACCAGGTGGGCACAACCCACCTGGGCGCGCCAGGCCCCCTGGCGCGCCCTGGTGGGTTGTGGCCTCCTCGGCCCACCTCCAGTGCCCATCTTCTGGTACATAAGTGATTTTGACCTAGAAAAAATAAGGAGAAGGCTTTCGGGACAGAGCGCCGCCGTCTCGAGGCGGAACTTGGGCAGGAGCACTTTGCCCTCCCGCGGAGCGATTCTGCCGGGGGAACTTCCCTCCCGGAGGGGGAAATCGTCGTCATCATCATCACCAATAACTCTCCCATCATGGGGAGGGCAATCTCCATCAACGTCTTCACCAGCACCATCTCATCTCAAACCCTAGTTCATCTCTTGTATTCAATCTTGTTACCGGAACTATAGATTGTTGCTAGGGGGTGACTAGTAGTGTTGATTACATCTTGTAGTTGATTACTATATGGTTTATTTGGTGGAAGATTATATGTTTAGATCCATTATGCATATTAATACCCCTCTGATCATGAGCATGTTTATTGTTTGTGATTAGTTACTTTTGTTCTTGAGGTCACGGGATAAATCATGTTGCAAGTAATCATGTGAATTTGATATGTGTTTGATATTTTGATGGTATGTATGTTGTGATTCCCTTAGTGGTGTCATGTGAACGTCGACTACATGACACTTCACCATATTTGGGCCTAAGGGAATGCATTGTGGAGTAGTAAATAGATGGTGGGTTGCGAGAGTGACAGAAAGTTAAACCCTAGTTTATGCACTATTCCGTAAGGGACCGATTGGATCCTAGAGTTTAATGCTATGGTTAGAATTTATTCTTAATACTTTTCTCATAGTTGCGGAAGCTTGCGAGAGGGTTAATCATAAGTAGGAGGTTTGTTCAAGTAAGAACAGCACCTAAGCACCGGTCCACCCACATATCAAATTATCAAAGTAGCGAACACAAATCAAACCAACATGATGAAAGTGACTAGATGAAATTCCCGTGTACCCTCAAGAACGCTTTGCTTATTATAAGAACCATTTTGGCCTGTCCTTTGCCTCAAAAGGATTGGGCTACCTTGCTGCATACTTGTTACTATTATTGTTACTTGCTCGTTACAAATTATCTTGCTATCAAACTACTCTCTGATGTCGCTTGAAGCTACGTCGGTATTTCCCCAAAGAGGAAGGGATGATGCAGCACAGCGGCGGTAGGTATTTCCCTCAGATATGAAACCAAGGTTTTCGAACCAGTAGGAGAACCAAGCAACACAACGTAAACATCCCCTGCACACAAATAACAACACCTCGCAACCCGACGTGTTAAAGGGGTTGTCAATCCCTTTCGGGGTACGGCGCCAGAAATTGCGTGTTGACGGGAAAAAGTTGTAATAGATTGAAATAATATATCGGAAATAAAATAAAGTGCAGCAAGGTATTTTTGTATTTTTTGGTTTAATAGATCTGAATAAAAAGAGCAAATAAAATAGATCGCAAGGCAAATATATGAGAAAGAAGACCCGGGGGCCGTAGGTTTGACTAGTGGCTTCTCTCGAGAAAGATAGCAAACGGTGGGTAAACAAATTACTGTTGGGCAATTGATAGAACCTCAAATAATTATGACGATATCCAGGCAATGATCATTACATAGGCATCACGTCCAAGATTAGTAGACCGACTCCTGCCTGCATCTACTACTATTACTCCACACATCGACCGCTATCTAGCATGCATCTAGTGTATTAAGTTCATGGAAAAATGGAGTAATGCAATAAGAACGATGACATGATGTAGACAAGATCCGTTTATCTATGGCGGTAGATATAGATCCCGTCTTTATCCTTAGTAGCAACAATACAAACGTGTCAGTTCCCTTTCTGTCACTGGGATCGAGCACCGTAAGATCGAACCCACTACCGGGCACCTCTTCCCATTGCAAGATAAATATCAAGTTGGCCAAACAAAACCCAAATATCAAAGAAGAAATACAAAGCTATAGGAGATCATGCATATAAGAGATCAAAGAAACTCAAATAACTTTCATGGATATAAAAAGATATAACTGATCATAAACTCGAAGTTCATCAGATCCGAACAAACACATCGCAAAAGAGTTACATCATATGGATCTCCAAGAGACCATTGTATTGAGAATTCAGCGAGAGAGAGAAAGCCATCTAGCTACTAACTACGGACCCGAAGGTCTACAAAGAACTACTCACGCATCATCGGAGAGGCACCAATGGAAGTGGTGAACCCCTCCGTGATGGTGTCTAGATTGGATCTGGTGGTTCTGGACTCTGCGGCGGCTGGATGAATATTTCGTCGACGCTTCTAGGGTTCTGGGATTTTGGGGGTATTTATAGAGCAAAGAGGCGGTCCGGGGGGCACCTGAGGTGGGCACAACCCACCAGGGCGCGCCTGGGCCTCCTGGCGCGCCCTGGTAGGTTGTGCCCCCCTCAGGGCACCCCCCAGGTGCAACCAGGGCCCATTGCCTTCCTTCTCGCCCATAAAAAATCATCGTGGAGTTTCGTGGCATTTGGACTCCGTTTGATAATGATTTCTTGCGATGTAAAAAACATGGGAAAAACAGCAACTGGCACTTGGCACTATGTCGACAGGTTAGTACCAAAAAATGATATAAAATGACTATAAAATGATTATAAAACATCCAAGATTGAAAACAGCATGGAACAATCAAAAATTATAGATACGTTGGAGACGTATCACTCTGCTACTTAGAATTTCAGCACTTGCAGACATTACCTTACTGAAAACTACTTGTCATTTCCTTCTGCTCCTCATTGGGTTCGACACTCTTACTTATCGAAAAGAGCTACAATTGATCCCCTATACTTGCGGGTCATCATGGGGCACCTGGGTGGGCACAACCCACCAGAGCGCGCCCCCCTCCTGGTGCGCCCAGGTGGGTTGTCCCCACCTGGTGGCCCCACTAACCCTGAAACCGACGCTATAAAATCACATTATTCCAAAAAAAATAAGGGAGAAAGAATTATCGCGATCCACGAGACGGAGCCGCCGTCACCTCCTGTTATTCGTCGGGAGGCCAGATCTGGAGTCCGTTGGGGCTCCAGAGAGGGGGATCTTCGTTCTTCATCATCACCAACCCTTCTCTATCGCCAATTCCATGATGCTCCCCACCGGGAGTGAGTAATTCCTTCGTAGGCTCGCTGGTCGGTGAGGAGTTGTCTGAGATTCATCATGTAGTCGACTTAGTTTTGTTAGGGCTTGATCCCTAGTATCCACTATGTTCTAAGATTGATGTTGCTATGACTTTGCTATGCTTAATGCTTGTCACTTTGGGCCCGGGTGCCATGAACTTAGATCTGAACCTTTTATGTTATCACAATTATATCCATGTTTTAGATCCGATCTTGCAAGTTATAGTCACGTACTACGTGTTATGATCCGGCAACCCCGGAGTGACAATGGTCGGGACCACTCCCGATGATGACTATAGTTTGAGGAGTTCATGTATGCACTATGTGTTAATGCTTTGTTCCGGTTCTCTATTAAAAGGAGGCCTTAATATCCCTTAGTTTCCAATATGGACCCCGCTGCCACGAGAGGGTAGGACAAAAGATGTCATGCAAGTTCTTTCCATAAGCACGTATGACTATTTACGGAATACATGCCTACATTATATTGACGAACTAGAGCTAGTGCCGTGTCACCCTAGGTTATAACTGTCTCATGATGAATATCATCCAACAAGTCACCGATCCAATGCCTATGAATTTATCTTATATTGTTCTTGCTAAGTTACTACTGTTATCCTTACTGTTGCACTTGCTACAAAATTACTGATATCACTGTTACTGTTACTGTTGCTACTGATCACTTTGTTGTAGATAGTTAATCTTCGGATGTGGTTGAATTGACAACTCAGCTGCTAATACCTTCAAATATTCTTTGGCTCCCCTTGTGTCGAATCTATAAATTTGGGTTGAATACTCTACCCTCGAAAACTGTTCTGATCCCCTATACTTGTAGGTTATCAGACACACTCTCCCCCTCTTGTTGCTATGCATCTCCTAGATAGATCTTGTGTGATCATAGGAATTTTTTTGAAATTGCATGCTACGTTCCCCAACAGTGGCATCCGAGCCAGGTCTATGCGTAGATGATATGCACGAGTAGAACACAAAGAGTTGTGGGCAATAATAGTCGTACTACTTACCACCAACGTCTTATTTTGATTCGGCGGAATTGTTGGATGAAGTGGCCCGAACCAACCTTACATGACCACGTTCATGAGACCGGTTCCACCGATAGACATGCAACTTGTTTTGCATAAAGGTGGCTGGCGGGTGTCTATTTCTCCAACTTTAGTTGAATCGAATTTGACTAGGGCCGGTTCTTGTTGAAGGTTAAAACAGCACCAACTTGACAAACTATCGTTGTGGTTTTGATGCGTAGGTAAGAACGGTTCTTGCTAGAAGCCCGTAGCAGCCACGTAAAACTTGCAACAACAAAGTAGAGGACGTCTAACTTGTTTTTGCTGGGCATGTTGTGATGTGATATAAGTTATCGGCAACTGGCAGGAGCCTTATGGTTGTCGCTTTATTGTATGAAATGCAATCGCTATGTAATTGCTTTACTTTATCACTATGCGGTAGCGATAGTTCACTGGTGCGCGTCGGTGCTATACAAATGGTTTTTAACCCCTTTCTGCGACGGCATTTGGAACCGTCGCCAAGTGAGTGTGGGTGATAGGGGGTCCTTCCCACACGACCCAGAAATCGTCGGGGATAGGCCCTCCTGGGACCCAGGCTGGGGTCGTGTGCGATCGGGCGAGGCACCGAAACCCAATCATTTCCGTAGGTATGTACATCCCACACGGTAATCCGAGAAAAACATCTTCGTAGGTATGTACATCCCACACGGTGAATCCCAGAAAAACATTTCCGTTCGTATATATATCACACACAGTCAATCCAAGGAATACATTTCCGTTCTTATTTACATCCCACACAGTCAATCCAGGGAAAATGTTTCCGTTCGTATGTACATCCGACACAGTTTTATGTATATGTTCGTGTGTGAAAGGTGTAACTATCACACACGCTCTGCCTTGGTTAACTGTTTGCTTTCATTAACTACATCACACACGATTTGATGTAGAAAACTGTGTGGCATTGGGCTATCCATCACAAGCGCTTTTACTACCAGAACCATTTGCAAAGTTCCATGACCGTCTGTTCTCTTTTTATTTTTGCCTGTAATTTATTATTCGAATTGGAAATTTTGAAATATGAAACGTGCAATTCAAATTCTCAGCACAATGGTTCAACAATGAATCCATAAATAAAATTGCCGGTACAATATGTTCAGTAATTACAGGATTAGGCAGCAATTAACTATGATGAACCACAATATTTAAAGGCCATAAAGGTGAAAAGACAAGTGTAAATAATTTTGAATGCCGACGGTGTTGAAGAAGCGGAATGCCCATAATGTGCCTTCTTGCATGCCATATGCACGAACCACTTTTGTCCAACCCCTTGTGACGATCGCCCGCCCATCCTTCACTGCCTTCAGGAAGACTTCTAGAGCATTATCATGGTAGCATGAATTATATACTTCAACCTTAGTTGCCTCCACTCCGGACATGTAGTTTGCAAGGTAATCATCAGTAAATAGCTTCGGAAACCACTGAAAAGAGAAAAATATCAGATACTGAGGTCTAATAGAGTAACTTGTTGTGGGCAGGGGGAAAGGCAACACATTACTGACCATCCTAAAGTTCACTGTTGTCTTCGACAAAATGTAAATAAAGAGCTTAATTCCAATCACCCGTTTCTTTCACCTAACAATCTTTCTTAGTTTCCTCACTTGACGCTTGTTCATGAATATCTCATTGCCCCATACGCAAAAGGGATCGAAGCGTGGATCAGTACCGCTCATATATGTACCTACAAGCAACCAGTAAATGTTAGAAGATAAACTGAGATTGCACAAATGATGTAAAATAAAACTACCTATGTTCCTAAGTACAAGTATTTTTTTGAGATTTCAATATGAACTACATACGGATGTATATAGAGTTATAGATATAGTTTAGATTAGAATCTAGATTCACTCATTTTGCTCCTTATGTAGTCTATATTGGAATCTCTAAAAATACTTATATTTAGGAATAGATGGTGTATAAGACATGTGATGCAGCTAACCTCGACGGCAAACAACAGCATCGCCCATTGTAGCCCTGTGTAAATACATGGAAAGCCAATGTTAACTACAACAGGGTTAACATCCACCAAAAATAGCAAATGGTAATAAAACGACAGCATCTGTAGCGATATCTTCGTTTTGAAAGAGTAGCACGGTAGCAAAGGAACGGATTAAAAAATGGACACAACTGTTAATTGCAACAGGTTTAATAACATCCTAATTCATATTTTGTAAGTTTGTAGCCATTGAAATACAAATCTTTAAAAATGGATACAACTGTTAATTGCAACAGGCTTAATGGCCATTGAAACCGGTACTGATAAAAATGCAATTGGCAGAGTTAAACATCACAGGGCAGGTGCTGCCAGAGCAGATAATGGCCCAGTTGTCTATAAAAAAGTAGGGAAGATAGCTAAAACGTGTTAGGCATGTTTACTACAGCATGCTTAATACATCGACCATACAAAACATAGCCATTAATTGCAACTAGTATTGGTAAGATTGAACTGGTGAGTACATACTTGGTAAGTCCTGAGAGGTAGTTGCTGGGGCACTTCATCTTGGCCAGAGCCCGCCCAAAGTCAGCGGCGGCAGAGGCGAGCTGTTCCTCCGGGTCAAAGCATGGATCAGTGCCACTGACATGTGTACCTACAGGCAACCAGTAAATGGTAGAAGTTAAACTGCAATTGCACAAATGATGTGAAATACTGTAAGACATGTGATGCAGCTAACCTCGACGGCAAACAACAGCATCGACCGTTATGACCCTGCGTAAGTACATGGACAAGCATGTTAAGTACAATAGGGTTAGCATCCACCAAAAATAGCAAATGAGCAGCATCTCTAGTATATCTTCATTGCAGAGAGTAGCATGGTAGCAAATGGACAGATTAAAAAATGGATACAACTGTTAATGCAACAGGCTTAACAGCATCCCAAGTCATGTTTTGTAAGTTTGTAGCCATTGAAATACAACTGTTTAAAAATGGATTCAACTGTTAATTGCAATAGGCTTAATAGACATTGAAACCGGTACTGATAAAAATGCAATTGGCATAGAAACATCACAAGGAAGGTGCTGCCAGAGCAGAGAATTGCCCAGATGTCTATAAAAAGGTAGGGAAAGTAGCAAAAATGTGTTAGGTATGTTTACTAGAACATGCTTAGTACATCGACCGTACAGAACATAGCCATTAATTGCAACTGGTATTGGTAAGATTGTACTGGTGAGTACATACTTGGTAAGTCCTGAGAGGTAGTTGTTGGGGCACTTCATCTTGGCCAGAGCCCGCCCAAAGTCAGTGGCGGCGGAGGCGAGCTGTTCCTCCGGGTCGTAGCATGGATCAGTGCCGCTGACATGTGTACCTACAGGCAACCAGTAAATGGTAGAAGTTAAACTGCAATTGCACAAATTATGTGAAGTACTGTAAGACATGGGATGCAGCTCACCTCGACGGCAAACAAAAGCATCGGTCGTTATGACCCTGCGTAAGTACATGGATAGGCATGTTAAGTACAACAGGGTTAGCATCCACTAAAAATAGCAAATGAGCAGCATCTCTAGTGATATCCTGAGTCATGTATTGTAAGTTCGTTGCTGGTATTGGTGAAATTGAGCTAGACACGGTAATATTTGAACATCCCACAGTGTGCAGTACTGAAATAAACAAGGCACGAACATGCTTAATACATCAGCCATACAAATCATAGCCGTTGCAAGTGGTATTGGTAAGATTTAGCTGGTCAGATCTTACCTATTAAGTCCTGGGGGTAGTCGCTAGGGGACTTCATCTGGGCCAGAGCCTGCACCATGTCGGCAGCGGCGGCGGAGGCGAGGTGTTCCTCCGGGTCAACACGCACAGCGGCCATCGCGCCATGGACCGCCATCAGCTCTTGACGGGGGGGGTGTGGATTTGGAGGCATGAGGATGTTTCGCAGGCACCATTTAAGCAATCAGGCCGGGGCGTGATAGAGATCGGTGGGTTACCTGACTGGATCCTAGCAGAACATAGATGTGGTTGAAGCTATGGTTGCGGCGGCGGCGGTTTGAGATGCCGGTAGGGGGAGGCGTGAGGGGGGGATACTGAGGGTGGGGATGATGTTGGAGGAATAAATTCTGAAATCGCGCGCCTAATGAAAATTTTGCTGCGAAATTTGAAACTTTGGCGGGGGCAACACACAACACAGACGAAGCGCGTAAAATACCCGTGTGCGAGAAAAAAGAAAGTTGGCAGATCCCGTCTCCAAAAAAATGTACACGTGTACTTAATTTTTTTCGGTCAATGGTACGCCTGGTTTATTAGGAAACATCGCACAGGTAACTAACTTATGGGTCATTAACGCAAAAAATGCAGACGGGTACGTCATAGAAACCGTGTGTTTTGTGATCTTCTAATGATTAACGCAAAAGGACACACACGGGCACACATGCTAATCAATGCTCAAAGCCCTCAAAGGATGCTCTTACCGACATTGTAAGTTAATACTACAAACTTAAAGTACTACTGGTAATTTGCTCTAATACTACAAACTTAAACTACTTCTCGCATGCTGGCCAGACACCGGCGTTCTCCTTCCCGGCCTTGTAGGCGGCAGCCCACCATGCTTCGATCTCCGCCATGCTCTCCTCACCACGGCGTGCGGCCTCTTTTTTCTTGCAGCGTCGGGACTCTCTTTTCTTGACTGCTTTCTGCCTTTTCCACTCCTTCTGTGCGGCTTTGGCTGCCTCTAGATCCACCACCCATTCGGCCATGGCAGCCTCAAAGTCCGCCCATGTAACTGTCTGGCCGCCGGTGGCGATGAACTCGGCGCGGCGAGATGCCATCGCTTCCTTACCATGTGTGCGGTCGTGGGCGGCGAAGAACGCGACGTGGCGGGATGCCATCGCTTCCTTACCAGTTACTGTGCGTCGTGGTGCCATGGACGATGCCTTGAGAGAGCTCTGGGACGGAGGGGCCGGGCAGCCGTACAGTGCGGTGGTATTCAAGAGCTCAACGACAAACGACAACAGAAATTTGGCTTCCCTTACAATTTTGCTCGTTCATTATCGCACACGGTTCATCTCCGTCGCTTCCGGAAACAGTGTGCGCTGAGCCTATTGTGTGTTGCGTTATGATTGGCCAGAACCCCAGCCACGTGGATTGCGCATGTGCACCGTAGGATGCACCACGATCGAACGGCAATCCATGTCCCTCACATCACACCCGTGCACCTGTAGCTGGATTGGATTTATATGCGCTAAATGCCTAGAAAATGCACATAATCCCCTAAATATGGTAAATGAGCCTGGAAAAATGCCAAATTTGAACATGGTGATTTGCAGGGTGTATGTTCGTCGTAGAAAAAAACTCCAGGGCAAAGAACGAAGAAAATTTGGATTCCCCTTCAATCTTGGGGATTTCCCTCTCGAAAGCGTGGAACTTCCTCGGTGATGGTTCGATTTATGAAGGGCGTGCATGACGACATAAGCCAAACCTTCTCAAATTTTTACCAGGGCATGGTGAGGTCATACCATGGCACCATGCCAGGCGTCATGTTTTTTAAGCATTTATTCCATTTTTTTTCTATGGTTGAAAACCCAACAGACAAACATTTGTGGTTGACTATCGCCACACATTTCATCAAAATATCTGTCCATTCCTTGTAAAAGGCATGAGAATTTACTAAATGGCACGAGCATGATTTTCCAGGCCGTTCTTGTGGACCCTTTCATGCACCGATTGTTTGAACTTGAATTATGTGCATTAATGCCTAGAAAATGCACATAATCCCCTAAATATGGCAAATGAACCCGGAAAAGTGCCAAATTTGAAAACGGTGATTTGCAGGTTGTATGTTCATCGTAGAAAAAACTCGTGGACAAAGGACAAAGGAAATTTGGACCCCCC
>NC_057805.1:112835694-112876275 GCF_018294505.1 Triticum aestivum | reverse complement strand
CAATCTTGGTGATTTCCCCCTCGAAACCATGAAACTTCCTCGGTGATGGTTTGATTTTATGAAAGGCGTGCATCACGACATAAGGAAAAAATTCTCCAATTTTTACCAGGGCATGGTGAGGCCATACCATGGCACCACGCCAGGCGTCATGTTTTCCAACCATGCGTTTCATTTTTTGTATAGTTGTTAACCCAGTAAATGATGCATTTATGGTTGACTATTGCCACACATTTGCTTGAAATATCTGCCCATTCCTTGTCAAAGGCATGAGAATGTACTAAATAACATGAGCATGGTTTTCCAGACCATTCTTGTGCACCTTTTCATGCACCGATTGTTCGAATTTGAATTATGTCCATTGATGCTTAGAAAATGCACATAATCCCCTAAATATGGTAAATGAGCCCGGGAAAATGTCAAATTTGAATACGTTGCATTTGAGGCGGTATGTCGATCGTTGGAAAAAAATTGAATGACAAACTAGGACGGAAATTTGGATTCCCCTTCAATCTTGGGGATTTCCCTCTCGAAAGCATGGAACTTCCTCGGTGATGGTTCGATTTATGAAGGGCGTGCATGACGACATAAGCCAAACCTTCTCAAATTTTTACCAGGGCATGGTGAGGTCATACCATGGCACCATGCCAGGCGTTATGTTTTTAAGCATTTTTTTCATTTTTTCTATAGTTGAAAACCCGACAAACAAACATTTGTGGTTGACTATTATGCCACACATTTCATCGAAATATTTGTCCATTTCTTGTAAAAGGCATGAGAATTTACTAAATAGCACGGGCATGGTTTTCCAGGCCATTCCTGTGGACCCTTTCATGCACCGATTGTTTGAACTTGAATTATGTGCATTAATGCCTTGGAAATGCACATAATCCCCTAAATATGGCAAATGAACCCGGAAAAGTGCCAAATTTGAACACGGTGATTTGCAGGTTGTATGTTCATCATAGAAAAAACTCGTGGATAAAGGACAAAGGAAATTTGGATCCCCCCCCTTCAATCTTGGTGATTTCCCCCTCGAAACCATGAAACTTCCTCGGTGATGGTTCGTTTTATGAAAGGCGTGCATGACGACATTTTTACCAGGGCACGGTGAGGTCATACCATGGCACCACACCAGGCGTCATGTTTTCCAAGCATGTATTTCATTTTTGTATAGTTGTTACCCCAGTAAACGACGCGTTTATGGTTGACTATTGCCACACATTTCCTTGAAATATCTGCCCATTCCTTGTAAAAGGCATGAGAATGTACTAAATAGCACGAGCATGGTTTTCCAGACCGTTCTTGTGCACCTTTTCATGCACCGATTGTTCGAATTTGAGTTATGTGCATAATTAATGCCTATAAAATGCACATAATCCCCTAAATATGGTAAATGAGTTCGAAAAAATGTCAAATTTGAACACGTTGAATTTGAGGCGGTATGTTGATCGTTGGAAAAAAAACTGAATGACAAACTAGGACGGAAATTTGGATTCCCCTTCAATATTGGTGATTTCCCTCTCGAAAGCATTGAACTTCCTCGGTGATGGTTCGATTTATGAAGGGCGTGCATGACGACATAAATCAAACCTTCTTAGCTTTTAACCAGGGCACGGTGAGGCCATACCATGGCACCATGCCAGCTGTCATGTTTTTCAAGCACATATTTCATTGTTCTATATATAGTTGATAACCCAGTAAATGACGTGTTTGTGGTTGACTATTGCCATGCATTCCATTGAAATCTCTACCCATTCCTTGTAAAAGGCTTGAGAAATTACTAAATACCATGAGTATGGTTTTTCCAGACCGTTCTTGTGCACCCTTTCATGCACCGATTGTTTGAATTTGAATTATGTGCATTAATGCCTACAAAATGCACATAATCCCCTAAATATTGTGAATGAACCCGGAAAAGTGTCAAATTTGAACATGGTGATTAGCAGGTTTTATGTTCATCATAGAAAAAAAACTCATGGATGAAGGACAAAGGAAATTTGGATTCACATTCAATCTCGGTGATTTACTATCGCACACGATTCATCTCCGTTGCCTCTGCGAACCGTGTGTGTTCACTCACACATGCAAAAGGAAAAAAGAAAACCCTTGCCCACTTCGTCCCCACTCACTCGCCGTGGACTCCTCCACAACTCTGCACCCTAAGCTCGACGGCTGTTGGCGGCAGGCGTAGGTCGCGCTCCAAACGGCACCGGATTTCGCCACTACCGCTTTCCACCGCCTATCTGCACCGACATTCTAGACTCTGGTCGACTGGGGTTTTCTGCGGGATTGGGCCGGGGATTTTTCTCATGGAGAAGGTAATCATCTTAATTAGCAAAATATTCATTCATCTCTTATCACAGTCCGTCCGTCGCTGTTAATCAACCAGCGGAATTCACTGTGGAATCATTTTTGTTCTAGCTGATTCGTGGGTGTTCATTCATGTGTCCACAGTGTGAGCACGAATCGGGCAACTGTGGTTGTGGCCAGTCAAAAACGAAGTTCTATCTCACCATTCCGGATGGCTTCAGGGAGCGCTCGGTATGTTCAATCTCAACCTACCATGGTCGGCATGGCCTAAATTTGTGAACATATACTGTCTGTTGCTACATTATCTATATATTTGCATCAAATCTTTGTTACATTATCTATTTTTAATTCTATATTTTTGTACTTTGCTTTAATCTATATATGGATCTGTTCTATCAGTTACTCCCATATTTGCATCTTGCTCTGTTACTTCAATATATCTAATTTACGATCTTAATTTTCATTTCAAGCAGTACATCCCTTGCTTTGCAAGAACAGGAGTAGAAGGAAATCTTGGGCTTTACTTTGCTGATGACTCCCAGGATGTCATATTGACAACGCAGCATGGATTTACAATGACGCTTAGCGGAAAACTTGATAAAGATGGTCACTCCTATTTTAATGCGGACCTTCGGAGAAAAATGTCTAAGTGTTATGAACTGAAAGCTAGCAATAAAATTCTAGTACGTGCACCACAGCCTGGTCTAATTAACATGGATGTTTACTTCCCCAACGTCATCAGCCGATCAAAGTCTCATCGAGGTTAGTGTCCTTTCAACTTTCTCCATGCTGTCATATTACTATTTAAGCAACCAATTGATCACTATTTAAGCAACCAATTGTGATATCATATTCTGACCATGTTCCTAGGCAGTAACAAATTCTATTTACCAATTTATGCGCACTATATATTCTTCTGCCATGTTCTGAATAAATAATACCTTTCCACCTTTTAAGCAGGATATCTTGGATGCATAATCAACGATCTGTATGTTACTAAGCGTACCAAATTTCACTGGAAGGACTTGAAGCATGTCATAAACTTTGTTGATAATCTGACAGAGATAGCACAGCGTATGAACGCTGGATTTTGGATGGGATTAATTAGACCTATGGTGCACACACTGAACAAGACCAATTGTGTGCACAAAACGCTGGTAAAAAAAGTCTTATTTTAATGTTGATGCTCATAAACTATATATATCTTCAACGATACGTTACAATTGTTTTTTATTCTACATGTCAACAGAAATTCCCCCCTGTAGCAGTTCCTGGATCGATTTCCCGGCGTGGTCGAATTACACTTGTGCCTGCTAATAACGCCAAAGTGATTGCAAGGTACTGCATTTCCCACAAAAATGAACCATTCAAATTAACAAGTTCTCGCTTCTCGTGGCAATGCATCCATATTGGAAAATTGGAGACACTGTTCTACTCATGCTCTACCAAGGCACAGGAGGGCTCTTCCTTTTCATTGACGAGATGTCGAGTCGCTGTGATCAAGCTGCTTCCAATGGATAGTTGTGGTTGTTGGCCCTCAGCCTCTTAAAATGTGCTAGCTGTTACTATATATGTTAAGTATGTAGATATGGACCATATGGTTGTTGGCCCTAAGCCTCTTAAAATGTGATAGTTGTTACTATGTTAAGTATGTACATATGGACTATATGGTTGTCAAAATTGTGTTACGAAGATCCTCCTTTTGTCGAATAGTGTAACCACTATATATATGTTACTCAAATGCTGTTACCCAAGTTCATAAATTTTCATGGAAAGTATTAGTATCGTACACAGTTCATTGAGTTTAAGCGTGTGCCTGATGTCCAGAAGGCATTTGCATATTAACTATCCATATTGCAAATTCACACACATGTTAACATAAGGAAACGTATGTGTAACATACTAATCATCTCACACGAGTACTCGCAGACGCATCGTGTGCGATACTCCGCCACCGCAAGCAACTAGTTTGCATTTTTCAAAGTTTTTTGTACGCACAGAATCGCACACGAAGTAACTGTATTGACCGCCTGTGTTGTAATTTCTCATCGCAAACAGTTCATCCGAGTCGGATGTTTGCCACGTATCACACACATCTTGTTTACACAACTCGTTTGTGTTCTTTTGGCTCATCGCAAATAGTTCATCCATGTGAACTGTATGCCGCATATCACACACATCTTGTTAAGTTGAACCATTTCTGTTGTGTTCCCTAATCGAAAACAGTTCATCCGAGTTAACCGTATGCCGTACATCGCACACACATTGATATGGCCGCCTGTTTCTATTGTTCTACCTCATCGCAAACAGTTCGAATGGATTAACCGTGTGTCCTGCATTGCACACACATTGTTATGGCTGCCCGTTTCTGTTGTTCTGCCTCATCGCAGACAGTTTGAATGGATTAACTGTGTGTCCTGCATCACACACGCAACTAAAATCTGAACCGTGGCTCCGCCATCGCAAATGTTTTGCACCCTTTTTGACGGTTTTTACACCACTGTTTGCGATTATTGCATCGCACACAGTTTCGGCAAAAGGTCTCTGATCGTAATGTCGCGTTAGCAGTATCCTATAGCAGTGGTTGTAGAAGCAATAGTTTGCAAGACTACAACGACACTACAATGGAGATCAAGGTGTCAAGCCGGTGACGATGGAGATCATGACGGTGCTTTGGAGATGGAGATCAAAGGCACAAGATGATGATGGCCATATCATGTCACATATTTTGATTGCATCTGATGTTTATCTTTTTATGCATATTATTTTTCTTAGTACGGCGGTAGGATTATAAGATGATCCCTCACTAAATTTCAAGGTATAAGTGTTCTCCCTGAGTATGCACCATTGCTACAGTTCGTCGTGCCGAGGCACCACGTGATGATCGGGTGTGATAAGCTCTACGTTCCCATACAACGGGTGCAAGACAGTTTTGCACGTGCAGAATACTCGGGTTAAACTTGACGAGCCTAGCATATGCAGATATGGCCTCGGAACACTGAGACTGAAAGGTCGAACGTGAATCATATAGTAGATATGATCAACATAGAGATCTTCACCATTGAAAACTACTCCATCTCACGTGATGATCGGACATTGTTTAGTTGATATGGATCACGTGATCATTTAGATGACTAGAGGGATGTCTATCTAAGTGGGAGTTCTTAAGTAATATGATTAATTAAACTTTAATTTATCATGAACTTAGTCCTGATAGTTTTTGCATATCTATGTTGTTGTAGATCAATGGCCCGTGCTACCGTTCCCTTGAATTTTAATGCGTTCCTAGAGAAAGCTAAGTTGAAATATGATGGTAGCAACTACACGGACTGGGTTCGTGACTTGAGGATTATCCACATTGCTGCACAGAAGAATTACGTCCTGGAACCACCACTAGGTGCAAGGCCTGCTGCTGCAGCAACTCCGGCCGTTATGAACGTCTGGCAAGCTAAAGCTGATGACTACTTGATAGTTCAGTGTGTCATGCTTTACGTCTTAGTATCGGGACTTCAAAGACGTTTTGAACGTCATGGAGCATATGAGATGTTCCAGGAGTTGAAGTTAATATTTCAAGCAAATGCCCGAGTTGAGAGATATGAAGTCTCCAACAAGTTCTATAGCTGCAAGATGGAGGAGAATAGTTCTGTCAGTGAACACATAATCAGAATGTCTGGGTACCATAACCACTTGACTCAGCTGGGAGTTAATCTTCCTGATGATAGTGTCATTGACAGAGTTCTTCAATCACTGCCACCAAGCTATAAAGGCTTCGTGATGAACTATAATATGCAAGGGATGGAAAAGACAATCCCTGAGCTCTTCGCAATGCTAAAGGCTGCGGAGGTAGAAATCAAGAAGGAGCATCAAATTGATAGTTAACAAGACCACTAGTTTCAAGAAAAAAGGCAAAGGGAAGAAGGGGAACTTCAAGAAGAATAGCAAGCAAGTTGCTGCTCCCGGGAAGAAGCCCAAGTCTAGACCTAAGCCTGAAACTGAGTGCTTCTACTGCAAAGGGACTGGTCACTGGAAGCGGAACTACCCCAAGTATTTGGCGGATAAGAAGGATGGCAAAGTGAAAGGTATATTTGATATACATGTTATTGATGTGTACCTTACTAATGCTCGTAGTAGCGCCTAGGTATTTGATACTGGTTATGTTGCACATATTTGCAACTCGAAACAGGGGCTACAGATTGAACAAAGATTGGCTAAGGACGAGGTGGCGATGCACGTCGGAAATGGTTCCAAGGTCGATGTGATCACCATCAGCACGCTACCTCTACATCTACCTTCGGGATTAGTTTTAGACCTGAATAACTGTTATTTGGTGCCAGACTTGAGCATGAACATTATATCTAGATCTTGTTTGATGCGAGATGGTTATTCATTTAAATCAGAGAATAATGGTTGTTCTATTTATATGAGTAATATCTTTTATGGTCATGCACCCTTGATGAGTAGTCTATTTTTGTTGAATCTCGATCGTAGTGATACACATATTCATAATATTGAAGCCAAAAGATGCAAAGTTAATAATGATAGTGCAACTTATTTGTGGCACTGCCATTTAGGTCATATTGGTGTAAAGCACATGAAGAAACTCCATGCTGATGGGCTTTTGGAATCACTTGATTATGAATCACTTGATGCTTGCAAACCATGCCTCATGGGCAACATGACTAAGACTCCGTTCTCCGGAACAATGGAGCGAGCCACTGACTTGTTGGAAATAATACATACTGATGTATGCGGTCCGATGAGTGTTGAGGCTCGCGGCGGGTATCGTTATTTTTTGACCTTCACAGATGATTTGAGCAGATATGGGTATATCTACTTAATGAAACATAAGTCTGAGACATTTGAAAACTTCAAAGAATTTCAGAGTGAAGTGGAAAATCATCATAATAAGAAAATAAAGTTTCTATGATCTGATCGCGAAGGCGAATATTTGAGTTACGAGTTTGGTCTTCATTTGAAACAATGTGGAATCGTTTCGCAACTCACGTCACCTGGAACACCACAGCGTAATGGTGTGTCCGAACGTCGTAACCATACTTTATTAGATATGGTGCGATCTATGATGTCTCTTACCTATTTACCACTATCGTTTTGGCGTTATGCTTTAGAGACGGTTGCATTCACGTTAAATAGGGCACCATCTAAATCCGATGAGACGACACCATATGAGCTGTGGTTTGGCAAGAAACCTAAGCTATCGTTTCTTAAAGTTTGGGGTTGCGATGCTTATGTGAAAAGGCTTCACCCAAATCGGAGAAATGCTTCTTCATAGGATACCCAAAGGAAACTGTTGGGTACACCTTCTATCATAGATCCGAAGGCAAGATATTCGTTACTAAGAATGGATCCTTTCTAGAGAAGGAATTTCTCTCAAAAGAAGTGAGTAGGAGGAAAGTAGAACTTGATGAGGTAGTTGTACCTTCTCTCGAATTGGAAAGTAGTTCATCACAGAAATCAGTTCCAGTGAAGCCTACACCAACTAGTGAGGAAGTTAATGACGATGATCATGAAACTTCAGATCAAGTTACTACCAAACCTCCTAGGTCAACCAGAGTATGTTCCGAACCAGAGTGGTACGGTAATCCTGTTCTGGAAGTCATGTTACTAGACCATGATGAACCTACGAACTATGAGGAAGCGATGATGAGCCCATATTCCGCGAAATGGCTTGAGGCCTTGAAATCTGAGATGGGATCCATGTATGAGAACAAAGTATGGACTTTGGTTGACTTGCCCGATGATCGGCAAGCCATAGAGAATAAATGGATCTTCAAGAAGGAGACTGACGCTGACGGTAATGTTACTGTCTACAAAGCTCGACTTGTTGCGAAAGGTTTTCGACAAGTTCAAGGAGTTGACTACGATGAGACCTTCTCACCCATAGCGATGCTTAAGTCTGTCCGAATCATGTTAGCAATTGCCGCATTTTATGATTATGAAATTTGGCAAATGGATGTCAAAACTGCATTCCTTAATGAATTTCTTAAAGAAGAGTTGTATATGATGCAACCAGAAGGTTTTGTCGATCCTAAAGGTGCTAATAAAGTGTGTAAGCTCCAGCGATCCATTTATGGACTGGTGCAAGCATCTCGGAGTTGGAATGTACGCTTTGATAGTGTGATCAAAGCATATGGTTTTATACAGACTTTTGGAGAAGCCTGTATTTACAAGAAAGTGAGTGGGAGCTTAGTAGCATTTCTAGTATTATATGTGGATGACATATTGTCGATTGGAAATGATATGGAATTTTTGGATAGCATAAAAGGATACTTGAATAAGAATTTTTCAATGAAAGACCTCGGTGAAGCTCCTTATATATTGGGTATCAAGATCTATAGAGATAGATCAAGACGCTTAATTGGACTTTCACAAAGCACATACCTTGATAAAATTTTGAAGAAGTTCAAAATGGATCAGACAAAGAAAGGGTTCTTGCCTGTGTTACAAGGTGTGAAGTTGAGTCAGACTCAATGCCCGACCACTACATAAGATAGAGAGAAAATGAAAGTCATTCCCTATGCCTCAGCCATAGGTTCTACCATGTATGCAATGCTGTGTACCAGACCTGATGTGTGCCTTGCTATAGCAGGGAGGTACCAAAGTAATCCAGGAGTGGATCACTGGACAACAGTGAAGAACATCCTGAAATACCTAAAAAGGACTAAGGATATGTTTCTCGTTTATGGAGGTGACAAAGAGCTTGTCATAAATGGTTACGTCGATGCAAGCTTTGACACTGATCCGGATGACTCTAAGTCGCAAACCGGATATGTATCTATATTGAATGGTGGAGCTATAAGTTGGTGTAGTTCCAAGCAGAGCGTCGTGGTGGGATCTACGTGTCAAGCGGAGTACATAGCTGCTTCGGAAGCAGCAAATGAAGGAGTCTGGATGAAGGAGTTCATATCCGATCTAGGTGTAATACCTAGTGCGTCGGGTCCACTCAAAATCTTTTGTGACAATACTGGAGCAATTGCCTTAGCGAAGGAATCCAGATTTCACAAGAGAACCGAACACATCAAGAGACGCTTCAACTCCATCCGCGATCAAGTCAAGGAGGGAGACATAGAGATTTGCAAAATACATACGGATCTGAATGTTGCACGCCCGTTGACTAAGCCTCTTCCACGAGCAAAACATGATCAGCACCAAGACTCCATGGGTGTTAGAATCATTACAATGTAATCTAGATTATTGACTCTAGTGCAAGTGGGAGACTGAAGGAAATATGCCCTAGAGGCAATAATAAAGTTGTTATTTATATTTCCTTATATCATGATAAATGTTTATTATTCATTCTAGAATTGTATTAACCGGAAACTTAGTACATGTGTGAATACATAGACAAAACAGAGTGTCCCTAGTATGCCTCTACTTGACTAGCTCGTTAATCAAAGATGGTTAAGTTTCCTGACCATAGACATGTGTTGTCATTTCATGAACGGGATCACATCATTAGAGAATGATGTGATGGACAAGACCCATCTGTTAGCTTAGCATAGTGATCGTTAAGTTTTATTGCTATTGCTTTCTTCATAACTTATACATATTCCTCTGACTATGTGATTATGCAACTCCCAAATACCGAAGGAACACCTTGTGTGCTATCAAACGTCACAACGTAACTGGGTGATTATAAAGATGCTCTAAAGGTGTCTCCGAAGGTGTTTGTTGCGTTGGCATAGATAAAGATTACGATTTGTCCCTCCGAGTATCGGAGAGGTATCTCTGGGCCCTCTCGGTAATGCACATCACTATAAGCCTTGAAAGCAATGTGACTAATGAGTTAGTTATGGGATGATGCATTACGGAACGAGTAAAGAGACTTGCCGGAAACGAGATTGAACTAGGTATGATGATACCGACGATCGAATCTTGGGCAAGTAACATACCGATGACAAAGGGAATAAGGTATGTTGTCATTACGGTACGACGGATAAAGATCTTCGTAGAATATGTGGGAACCAATATGAGCATCCAGGTTCCTCTATTGGTTATTGACCGGAGAGGTGTCTCGGTCATGTCTACATAGTTGTCAAACCCGTAGGGTCCGCACGCTTAACGTTCGATGGCGATTTTGTATTATATGAGTTATGTGATTTGGTGACCAAATGTTTTTCGGAGTCCCGTATGAGATCACGGACATGACGAGGGGTCTCAAAATTGTCGAGAG
This sequence comes from Triticum aestivum, assembly GCF_018294505.1. Classification (NCBI taxonomy): domain Eukaryota; kingdom Viridiplantae; phylum Streptophyta; class Magnoliopsida; order Poales; family Poaceae; genus Triticum; species Triticum aestivum. Next base: position 112,865,774 of record NC_057805.1, on the reverse strand, counting down.
GTAAAGATTCATATATAGGACGATGATATTCGGACACCGGAAGTATTCTGGGGTACCGGGTACATATCGGGTCACCGGAAGGGGTTCCGCCCCCCCCCCCCCCCCGGGGGGGGAACTATATGGGCCTAATGGGCCAAGAGGGGGACAGACCAGCCCCTAAGGGGATGGTGCGAGAGGGGGAAGAGAGAAGGAAGGGGAGGGATTCAGCCTCCCCCTTCCTTCCCTCCTCCCTCCTCCTTCCTCCCCCCTCTGGATGAATATGGAAGGGGGAGGCCGAATTGGGAGGCGCCCAAGTAGGATTCCTCCTACTTGGGGTGCCCCCTTGGCTGCCTCTCCTCCCCTCCAACCTACATATACGTGGGGGGCACCGCTAGAACACACACCAACAATTGTTAGCCGTGTGCGGCGCCCCCCTCCATAGTTTACGCCTCCGGTCATATTCACGTAGTGCTTAGGCGAAGCCCTGCGCGGATCATTTCACCATCACCGTCACCACGCCGTCGTGCTGACGGAACTCTCCCTCGACACTTTGCTGGATCAAGAGTTCGAGGGACGTCATCGGTCTGAACGTGTGTAGAACTCGGAGGTGCCGTATGTTCGGTGCTTGATCGGTCGAAACGAGAAGAAGTTCGACTACATCAACCGTGTTGTCAAACGCTTCCGCTTCTGGTCTACGTGGGTACGTGGACACACTCTCCCCCTCTCATTGCTATGCATCTCCTAGATAGATCTTGCGTGAGCGTTGGAATTTTTTTGAATTGCATGCTACGTTCCCAACAATTACAGTGTCCATCATTTAGACACAAGCGTGATAAGGATCACAGGTATACCCGGATACGGAAACGAGAAAATAGAACGAAGCCGGTAACAAGGATAACTTGGTATAGTGATGAAGGTGTTGGTTCACAAGGGTATCAATAAAAGTTTCGCTCATGTTTTGTAACGTATCATGAAGCAAAGGAAATTGTATGCAAAAACAAAATGTTTGCTTGATAAAGATATTTGTGGATATGTGGGAGTTACATTGGGTTTGTAAATCCCGATGTTAATTGCTGATCGGAAGGTCTTCCAGGTCATGTCCACATATCACCAAACCTATAGGGTTGCATGCTTAACGACTAGTGGTTTTTAGGCGAACTAGAAAGCATAGGAGAAAGAGAGAAGGGCATCGAAAGTGTTCTGGTCAATCCTGAAGTGTTCCTTATGTTCATATAATTCTATACGTAGTTCAGACACGTCTCCATCGAGTCTATACACCGAAATCCGAACTTTGGCTCGTGTATCCACCATCACAGATCGGATTGATGCGAGAGACGGACGGTCAATCTCATCCCGCAAACTCCGATCTGAACTCATCTCCTGGAGAATGAATAGAAACAACATGAATTTTACAATCAATCCAACCCATGATCCTCGCTTGAACTCGACGTCTCCTTTGTAGTACACGGATCTGTGACAGTGACCCAAATTTCACCGCTAGCAAAGATTTTGCTAGCAACCGTCACAGACTCGTGGATCTGAACCCTACAACCCTTTTTACACGCCTTCCCTTCAACATTTTTCACACCGTCACCGCGAATGGGGAAGGATGTGAGGAATTTTACACGATATCCAAACCTCCAGCCTCCACTGCTTGATTCTCCGCCAAGGATCAAACCAGATGCTCTGATACCTTCGCGAGGCATGGATTTCAGATCACTGCTCACTCACTCCCGAATCTGGGAAAGAACACTAAAATCTGATGATAAATCAGGAAATTCTATAGTTGAATTACCTAAAAGATACCCCAATTACATAGTACGTTAGCTAAACCCTAGGCTACCTAAGAGTAGGTGTCAATTGGTAGCGACTGCAGGACAAGGGGTCAGCCTTATAAGTAGTGCCGTCCGGAATTCAGCTGGAAAGGACTTTAACAGCGCAATGAATTTAAAAGGAACAATGCTTAAGTTTCAACCAGGCGGTAAGAAAACGGCGAGGCAATCCTTAACTTGCGTCGTCTTCATCGATCACCTTGTGGCTTCAGTTCAGCACGGGTTTGGGTCATACGCGGAAGCAACCTGGTGGATGGATTCACGCTTCAAAGACACTAGACGCACACACACGTACAACACCTAGGCTGATTGATTCCACCGTCGCTAGAATTCTGATAGGCGTAAGTACAGTAACAGACATGACCAACATGAGCAAAGCTAAAGTGCACAGCCTGAAGAATCATCCACAAATAGCACCACCAACATGAACGACACTGGCAACGCAACAGCCGCAGTGACAACCTCACAAGCACATTTTGAGCGATTCTCCGCAACACATTTCAGTTTTCAAAGACATGCAGCGACCATGGTACACTGGAAACAAACTTGTGCCAGACTTTCTAAGTAACATCTGAAACTGACTACCAGGTTTTCTAACTACATTGTCGCGAGGCCTAACAGAAGATAACACGGTAGGGCAAGTACATTAGCCATGAGGCAGTTTTGGCTAACAGCTTACAGCAACCTTCATCCCATGGAAACCAAACGGATCCATCAGAAGATACATCTGTATGTCACATGGTCGACGGTGAGCTCGCTGTCATATGTGAATTTCACCACGGTTCCCTTGCCAAGGCCATAGTAGCGCGCAACAGCATCGGTCTCTAGCATGCGAGGCAACTGAAAGATATACAAACAATTTTAGCAAAGTGATGTACACATGGTTTATGGCAAAATGAGGCACCAATACTAGAATAAAATCCAAGCGCAAGAAAGGTAACAACAAATTGGTTTGGCCTTTTGAGGCATGTCAAAAAGAGAATGCAGTACCGCCCTGCAATGACTATTAACCATATCATGGGCAGATAAGCACATTTTGAATTCAAGATTTTGTTTCCCAGCTTGTAAGGAGCTTGAAATATAACTGAAAACAACACGTGGATAGGTGAGGAGAATTTCACATTGCAACTACACAAGTTCTCTTGTCATTTTTAGTGAGAGCGTGGAATACTAAACACCCCAATTCTTTACAAAATAATCAGGAAATATCGAAGGATCATCTGTTTAAAGTTTTAACACCATCAATTTTTGTCTCAATGAAAACTGTAAAATGCTATTTCCGGAACAGACCTTGTCTTAAAGCTAGTGATCTTTCTCATCCGGCAAAACAAAAGGATAAGAAAGAAACTCCAGGATCTGGAGTCAAATATTTCAATGAAATAGTAACATATTTTGACTGCACTTCACTTTAAATGTGCTTGGCTCGTAAGTTAATCATAGTAAATAAATCACACATATTACCCACAAAAGCATTCACTGGATAGTTACCCCAATTGTGAATACATATATCTTTTAGAACACTATCACATAGTCCATCCTAGAAATCAGTAACAAATTTTACAGTACTATCAGCAAATTATAGACAGACATACCTGTGAATCCACCACATTGTACTGCTTCAGGAGCTTCGCTTTTTCTTCTGCAGTCAGCACTTCATGCTTGGGCTTCAGGACATGCTTAGTAATGTTCACCAGTAACTCTGTGATCTACCATAGGAGAGCAGAGCACATAAGTTCGCAAATGTAAACTGTAGAATGTTAAATTGTTAGCATATCGTGTAAAACAGTAAAGCATCAACCATACACGACTTAAGTCACGAAACTATATGAATACAGATTTGAGATTAAGAGCATAACTAGCAGAAACACACATGCTTAATATGCTGAGCAATACAAGTGTACACCACAGGGCCGGCTCTGGGCCTAGGCTGGAGGGGCAACAGCCTAAGGCCCAGGCTGTCCAGGGGGTCCAGCAGGGCAAATAGACTTTTTTTTTGCGAAATAGACATTACTCCCTCCGTTCCTAAATATAAGGTGTATTATGTTGTGCACGTTAACAACGCACAGATTAGAGGGGAATTCGGGACACAAATACCCCTAACTCGCTCGGCAAATACCTGGCATGAGCCACGCATGGCATGCATATCTCCAACAATTCCGGATGGCCATATGGCATGCAACGTTAAAAAAATCAATCACGAACTGTAATTAATTGCCAAGAGGAAGCATACTGGGAACAACTACACCAATAATTAGCTCTAACGTGCCACAGTTGGGAGGCAGGGGTGGAGCAATAATGGAAATCCTGGGGGGAAACATAAAGACACCTTATAATATGGAATTTTAGTGAAAAACAAATACACCTTATATAATGGAACAGAAGGAGTACTTGATACGTTGGCCAGCCGGCAGTCTTGGCCCGTGAAGGAAAGAACGCAGCCTAGTAGGAAAGAAAACGCCATTTCGACAGCCCACGATAAAAATAAACGCGATCGGCAACTGCGGCATGGGCGCACGGCATCATGAGGTTACTTTTCTCGATCTCACCTTCAGCCGCCGTGTGCGAATGTGTGAATGAGCCGGGGGGCGCGTTCCTCCCTCCTCTGGAGCTTCCGACCGTCGTTGATTCCAGTGTGAGGTGATGCCGTGACACCTTTTGATTCAATGGGTTAACGCATGTGGTTTAACTACTCATCTCCTTACGTGCAGAACTTGCTCGCTGCCTATTGGACAAAATGGCGACCACTTGCAGCGAGCGGCAAGAATCGAATCAGAGCAGCACCCCTCAACGTCCAGCTGTGCTTGTTCTTGCTTCCCGCGAGCGAGCCGCGCTCACCAATGCGCTCTCCAGCGAGTGGCGCAGCCTCTGGATGATAATGCCAGCACATGCCTCGTCGCTGCTTTTTCAGAGGTTTCCCTCCCTCGTGGCTTCTTTCCGCCGTAAGAATGTGTGGTTGAAATTTAACTCTTAATACTTTGCAAATGAAAATAGACATGTATATATACCTACATGCACATACATATATATGGCCTTAAGGGCCAAGTCGTCGACTTCGCCCTAGGGCCCTCCAAATTATAGAGCTGGCCCTGGTACACCACTATGGTCAGGATAACACGGAATTAACACTCATGCCACTGTAGTAACAAGTTACCTACCTATCCTAATGGTATGGCATTGTACTTACAAGCTACAACACAAATTGCCATTATCTTTGCTTGCAGAATGTGAATTTTGGAATACAGTGTTCAAATTTAGAACAGGCCACCAACAGATTAGAGGAAACTAACCTGGAATACATCTACTTTGAATTTGAACATCTCCTTGATGGACTCCCTAGCTCTAGATGTTATTTTGCTCTGCAAAATCAGAATCAGGCAAGACAAGTTCTCTTCTTTGATTCGGACATACACCTCCCGGATGGCTGCGATTTTGACGGGCTCAGGTGGGCAGAACACAATTCGCACCTGTGTTAACCACGTTGTTAGAGTGGATCAGCTCCTCCCTCGCAAAAATACGAAAGGGGATTGGGAAAAAGAGGCACCTTGTTGGACTCGTCGGAGGCGAGGGTTGTGGAAAAGGAGAGGCGCTCGATCTCGGGCGTCTCGGACCACCACGCGCGGAACTCCGGGAGGGTGCGGGCGAGCTCGTCCTCCGGTACGCTGTACCCGCGGTCCCGCAGCATCTCCAGCGCCGTGCGGCGCGCCAGGAACAGGCGCTGGCTCTCCACGCCGGCGGCGCAGCCGAGGTCGACCATGGACGAAACGCAGCCGGCGACCTCGGGGGCGTAGTCGACGGCCATTGCCGCGTGGGCGGCGTTGGAGGCGGCGGAGCTCTCCCCTGAGTCCATGGCGAGCGACGATTGCTGAGGGGCGAATTGATTCATTTCTTTCCTTGTGCTCTGGTGGCAGGAAATTGGGGTTTTGGGTGTAGGGAAAAGCAAACGAGCCTTGCGCCCTTGCCACTCTCACCCTCTCCTAGTCACGTGGTGCGTTTTTTCCTTTTCTTTTTCTAGCAATGGGGAGTCCCCCACCTGAATGCAGTAAAAAAAAGGCAAGTCTCTATTTTTAATGAAACAGTTGGTAGTCTCCGCCGATCAATTTTCGTTCCATCTATCATGGGTTTTTTTCATCCCACCTTTGCTGGTTTTTTTTCTAAGATTTTTTTCATCCCCTCCCCCACTTCATCGGTTTATATCTCTACTCCTAATGGACGAGTTGGTTGAATAGTCCCACCACTTTCGTCTGGTTTTTTTTCGTCTCCTCCCCCCACCATCTCTCCCACGTTAAAACCGAATCGCGTCTAATCCTCTTTTCATTTATTCGTGCTTGCTTTGGCAGGTGTCGATCCAATTCAATCATGTAAATATTAGGTAACTAAGAATTCAGAAATAATACCATATACATGAGATCAACTTCCAAACATATCACCTCTTCCATACTTAGCTCCTTTGATCCACAAATTCTACAACATTTTGACTATATGTTGCAAAACTGACGGTAGATACGAATATAAGCGATGCGGCATATCTCTTACTCCTAAAGGAGGAGTTCGTACGTCGATTCGTTTCGTTCGTTCGACACCCCCTTCCACGATCGATCCCTCCTCACGTACGCTATCCCACCCCTCTCTGGTTTGGTAAGGCAATCGATTATCAATTATGATAAAAAAAACCTACGAATAAAAACCGATTCCTTTCTTCCAAGGCTTATGCATAAGAATCAGAACGCAATCCTCTCGCCCGGTTAATCTCGGGAAACTAGGAGTGCGCCTACCCTTAGCACGCTTGAGATGGCGGAGCAATCGGCACCCTCGCCGGCCCTGATTGACGCGGAGAGGAAGGAAGGCCTACGTCACCAAGGGCGCCCGCCTCGCGCTCTCCCATATGCCGAGTGGCTGGGTAGAGAAGGAGTAGGAGGCAAGGGAGGCGCTGGGAGCCTGGTGCAGATCACGCTCAAAGTCGCCGGGAACCAATGCAGCAAGTGACTTGCCAGCTAAGGTGAAACTCCGGCGCGACGGGAGGGGGGGTCGGGATGCAACTACTTTCCAGGCCATGGAGTCGATCGACGGCACCAGGCTACGTGGCCAAGCGCTCCGCCACAACTACACCAGCTTCTTCTGCCTCGGAACCGAGAGGCGCACAAACTACTGGCGCACTGGCATGTCCCCGGCCATCCATCTACTTCCACGACAAGCTTATGATCAGTGTGCCCTCGCTAAGCCTTAATTTGTCACGCCATGTTGCCATGTGCCATCTCTAGGTATCTCACACCGTGCCTTGTTTTCATTGGACTGATTGTTATGCATTGGCAGGGAAACTGGGACAACTCGATCTCACAAGGAGCCATGTCGGTGTGTACGAGAACTTCATGAGCCACATCGGCGCCGGTGTGTTCGGAGCCCGTTAGCGTGGGGCGTGTGCACGTGGTGTTTACACGAGCGACATGATGTTCGAGAAGGTGCTATGGGCCGGATGCACTCAACATGGATAGGGTAGAGCGAGGGCACCTACTGTCGTTCCCCATCAGCATGTTAGAGTTTTGTTGAGGTGACCTACCTACAGACTGACGACTGATGTGGGAGGAAGCCGGCCATACTTCCGGCCATGCATCCTGAATTCCTGACCACTTTAGTCTGTTCTTCTGTCATCTATGTCTGTTCATGAGAATTATATTAGACGTTCTCACAAGCCTGCTAAATATTGTTAGCCGGTGGATACTCAGTTCAAAAATGCATTCCATGTGTTGAAGTAGCATGCCACAAAGAGTGCGCAAGCTCATAAGAGGACCTGGTGTGCTATCTAAAGAATGAAATCCAACTTCAATAAAATACGATGTTGCAACCCAACGGAATCTCCCTATTCTTAGGTGCTTCAAACAACTTGGCTGCTGCAGCTCCTCCTAAAGTTTCTGCTGTTGTTACAAGGATTTTCTTTTATCAGCATACCTGTACACATGCACGTTTACTATATTTGATTTGTTAGTATTGGGTTGTTCTAGATTCACTTTGTCAATATTAAGTTAATCTTGATTGATCTTGACCTCTCAACAAGTGACTTATCTAGCATGCAGAAAGAAACATCCTGCATATGCCAGTTTAATATCCTCGTACAATGATCTATGTTACACTTATTTTTCATGACAGTTGATGATAGACATGTGGACTAACTTAACATGCCTTAGACTTATTATTTTTTCTGCTGTGGTGGCCTATTTTTGTTGCCGTGGCATATGTTTCTTCCACGGGAAACATGTTTCGTTGTCATGGTTGCATTTCTCTGACTCGGCGACTAGTTTCTGCTGCAATTGAGCCTTTTCTTCCACTGTATGGTACGTACTCCCTATGTAAAGAAATATAAGAATGTTTAGATCACTACTTTAGTGATCCAAGCGATCTTATATTTCTTTATGGAGGGAGTAGCCTTTTTCTATCATGACAAACAATTTTGGCTGTTATGTCGAAATTTTATTAGTGTATCTCACGTTGCAATGCATGGGCAATTGTTTACTGTCTGCATCTCTTACTTTTAAACTTGCTGCATATACAATTATACACCATTAGAATCTTTTTCTACAATGTATTTATTTATTCAACATGCTCAGTTATGCTTCTTTCAAAATCCAATTGTAGAATGCAGCAAAGCCATTTAGACCTTCGCTGTAGTATTATTCTTGTCTTATGACTCATGACATATTGATATGTGATCCCATGGCATAGCATATATGGTACCGTGTTTGTCACATCTGGTGGTAGTTCTGATTGTTGTGGTAGATTATGAGATAAGACCAAGCGCTTCTGCAACTCGGTTGCAGATTAGATGGGAACATGAAGACTTGTGTCATGCTATGGAGCATGTTTGATTAAAAGGAGTAAGTCAACTGCAGCTCGATTCTTATATTTTATTTAGATAAAATGTTGTTCCTTACGAATCATGTTTTCTACAAATGCAGCATAGTTGCTTCAATATATTAAGCGGGGACAAAGTTTGTTACAAGAGTTTTACATAGTTGACAGAAGAGACGTTCGTTGGGATACATGGGTAGGGACTTCGTGAAAGGCGGACTCCATTTAATCCTTTCCAGCTGCTTACTGAACACCAAGCCCTATTTGGTATTCTTATTGATTGTTATATAGGTGAAGGAAATCGAGCAAGAAGCTTCCTTTCAACATGGTATGTCAAGGGATGAATATCCGAAGCAAACCACAACAACTTTTCCGTTCTTTTTCATTTCCCGTGGACAAGGAATGTTGGCTGAAATAGATAGGGCAAGGGATGTGGCAGCAGCCATATAAGGTTTTCTCTATGGCACTTCTCTGTTCTCTTTCAGTTTTTTTGGACAACCATGTTGCATCTTATAGATTACCGATCAAGATGTAAATATATCATTTGTTTCTACATTACTAAAATTTGTTGAGAATTGATAAAGTTACATCTGAAGAATTGGAGCAATTATGGCACTGAGTTGCGGAGATAGTAGGTGTAGGACATGTAATAATGGTCAAAATTCATGCACTAAATTCTGGACAGGAAAGCATCAGGCCTTCTTTGTAATTGCAACTGATTGCTTCTTCAGTAAATGCCAAAATAAGCTGCACCTTTGTGGTGTTCAGAAATTAAGATAATTTCAGGTTAGTAGTCTTTGGCAATCAGATTGAACAAGTGACATTATAGAATTACGCTACCACTTAGGATTTGCATCATTTATTATCTTATCAGGAAACTAATTATAGTGTCAAATGTCACCCTTTGTACTTCCATTGTCTCAATGTCTCCTCATAGGTATGCTGCTAAGCTAGCATTGGTGGAGTGGATCAACATGGCTTTTGCAGCATTGACCTGCTAGGAGTGCCTTAAAGGTATGAAACTTAAGGGTCCTGATAGATTTTAATTTTGTAGTGGCCTCATTGTGCTAGAATTAGTGAACTGCTAGCATCTGTTGCATGTGAATGTGAGATTTGTTTCTCTATCCTGTAGGTGCTTCAAGAAAATTTGAACAGATCTCATCCACGCCGATCATTTCAGGTTGATCAATTTTGTTTATGTTGTGATTGTGGTAAATATTCCTTCCCGTTGGCCACGTATCTCACTTGTGTTGGTCCCTAGAATAAGTTAATGTTTAGGTTCCAAATTTTCGATGTGCTATCAATGGACTTTACATGGCTTCTCGCAAAATAAAAAATAAAATAGACTCATATGGCTCGAGTTAGTTTGCTTGGGAGGATTCTATCATAGATTATAATAGCCAGTGGATACCACGAAAACACTAGGTTAAAAGCATACTGCATTAGAAGAAAAATATTTACATAGGCTATCTAATGTTAGAGATCCATGCCTCTAATTATTTGTATTCATGTATTCTGGCTCTATGGATACCAGGAGCATTAGTTATTTTAAAGTACTGGATTTATAAACTTTTATCTAGATATTGCATATGCAAATATCAACTAATTATAAATGCCATTCATGATCGTGAACAATCTTACCAGATGACTATTTTCATGGCCTTCAGAGAAGTGATATCCTAGAAGTTGAGCGCAACTGGAGGGGCCAGTCCTTTTGAGCCAAGAAAAGTAGATGTCGCATGTCCAAGCTATGAATAGTAGATGGGAAAGGGTTGAAATATTTTATGTTGCCATGGTTCCTAAATGGTAGGATGTATTGTATGTGTTTTGTTGCAGTACTTGCTAAATGGTGCAGTAACCTGTATTGTTTCAAGTGCCTAATTTCATGTGTAATAATTTGCCAGGGAGTTGCATAATGCATTCAAGTTTCTTGTACCATCTTGGAACAAGGGAACAAAATCTTACATGTGATGTATTTAATTAATGGATAATAACAATGGGCATGCTTACATGAGATGATTGGTCTTAATAAGCATTAAAAGGCATCCATGAACCATCTATCATTTCTAACGTGATACACAATAAAGAGTTCTATGTTTTTTTTACCATTTTCTTTATTTATTTTTCATTAGATCTGATACTATATGTTATTTAATTGCAATTTTCTCTCGAAATACATTGCAAGTGAAGTGGATTTAAATTGTATTTTACGTTATTGGCTATCTTTCCTATACATGTGTAATTTGATATGCAATCAGTGACAACCAACCCGCAATGAATAGGAAGGTATAGCGCTGCTATGGATAACCAGTATCGAATACTGGATAATATCAACAAAAGAACGTTCTCAATTTTTGAGGCCCGTGGCAACGCACGGGCACTCTACTAGTTTGCCCTAGGGCGTGAGGAAAGATATTGGCACAATGACATGGCGTCGACCTTCTGGTTTTTTCCTCTAAATCTAGCATTTTAGAGTCTGCAGTCATGTACAATGCTCTGAATGGTTACATGTGTGGAATGGCTTCGCTAGTCGCTACGGAACACCGACGAGTGTTTGGAGTCCTCTTACAGAGAACGGAGAGAGTAACCGATGGCCAAATATTGCTGTCGAGATTGAGTGGAATTGTAATCTCCCAAATATCGTTTATGGAGGCGGGCGTGGTGAGCTGTAGAGCGGACCAAACTTGCATGGACTCAGGGCAGGTGAGGAAGATGTGCGCAGCGGCCTCCAAGGGTTCACGACACCTGGTACAAATGATGTCGGGGACGATGATCTTGCGGAAGAGGTTTGCTTTGGAGTTGAGGCGGTCCTTGAAGAGTAGCCAGTCGAAGACCTTGACCCTAATGGGGACGCGTGAACCCAAATGAGGAGGGTGTTGGTGTCGTAGTCGGGCAGTCCAATAAGGAGATGGTAGGAATTCTTGGTGGAGAATGGAAGTCCATGAGAGAGGTATCTGTCGTCGGTGAAATCCTGCAACAAAGACAACACAAACAACAAGCTCAGCAGAAACAACCGTGGTAGGGAGATTTCACAGGTTAGTTAGCAATCAGTTTTGCTAGACTTGCAAAACTAAAGTGGTGGGATTGGTGGAGTGTGAGTATAGGTGGGGGAGGCTAGGATGGATGGGTAGGTGGTGGATCCACCTACCATGACAAAAGAAGGTGGATTGACCATTGTTTGTGAAGGCAAAAGAATATATTTTATAGGGGGGGAGAGAGTTGTGTTTACAACCTTCCAAAAGGAGGGATTGGAGCAGCGGCAATGACACCAATAAACCCACGGGAGGTCCAGGATTTGTAGTAGTTTGAAAGTGGATTTCTTTCTTTTTCTGCTTCTTTTGCATGTATAAATTTTGATAAAACATCCATCCGTAAAAAGGGCAATTTCCAACTTTGTAAAATGGTAGAAGGATCCAAGGCACGTAACTCTAAGAGAACCAAGCAATCATGTGAGGGGTGAGGGAGTTCTGAATTAGGGGGTCCTCGGGTGTCTGGGCTATTTGATATGGGCTAGACTAATGGGCCGTGAAGATACAAGCAGAAGACTTTCCCCCGTGTCCGGGTAGGACTCCTATATGCGTGGAAGGCAAGTTTGGTGTCCGGATATGTTATTTCCTTCCTTCACAAACTGACTTTGTACACCCCTAAACCTCTCCGGTGTGTATATAAACCGGAGGGTTTAGTTCGTAGAGGCTATCAGAATTCTCATAGGCTAGACAGTTAGGGTTTAGCCATTACGATCTCGAGGTAGATCAACTCTTGTAAACCCTATACTCATCAAATACAATCAAGCAGGACATAGGGTTTTGCCTCCATTAAGAGGGCCCGAACCTGGGTAAACATTGTGTCCCACTTGTCCCTTGTTACCATCAATCCTCGGACGCACAGTTCGGGACCCCCTACCCGAGATTTGCCGGTTTTGACACCGACATTGGTGCTTTCATTTAGAGTTCCATTGTGTTGTCGATAGAAGGATCGATGGCTCGCCTTGTCATCAATAATGATATCACTTCGGGAAGGAACCTAGCTTCTGGACATGTCCTCCAGCTCGGCGGTTTCACCGTGGGCACCCACACGGCCTTTAAGCCGACGGCGCCCCCCGCGATCCCTAAACATCCCCTCCGCATCAGCCTCAAACACTCCAAAAAGATGGATCCGACGGACGTCTCATCCTTGAACGAGCTGCTAGATCGCACCGCCGCCCTGGGGCATGCAACGGATTATGATCGGATCGGGCTCAAGCCCGATCAGAGGGAAATCAACTCCCCGCCGATCACCCCAGCGCTCTCCATGACGAGGAGGGAGTAGTTCACCCTCGGGGCTAAGGGTATGTACCAGTAGCTATGTGTTTGATCTCTCTCTCTCTCTCTCTCTCTCTCTCTCTCTCTCTCTTTCTCTCTCTTTCTCTCTCTCTCTCTCTCTCGTGTTCTTGATTTGGCACGATCTTGATGTACCGCGAGCTTTGCTATTATAGTTAGATCTTATGATGTTTCTCCCCCTCTACCTTCTTGTAATGGATTGAGTTTTCCCTTTGAAGTTATCTTATCGGATTGGGACTTTAAGAATTTGAGAACACTTGATGTATGTCTTGCATGTGCTTATCTGTGGTGACAATGGGATATTCACGTGATCTACTTGATGTAGGTTTTGGTGATCAACTTGCGGGTTCAGTGACCTTGTGAACTTATGGATAGGGGTTGGCACACGTTTTCGTCTTGACTCTCTGGTAGAAACTTAGGGGCACTCTTTGAAGTTCTTTGTGTTGGTTTGAATGGACGAATGTGAGATTGTGTGATGCATATCGTATAAGCAAACCCGCGGATACTTGTGGTGACATTGGAGTATCTAGGTGACATTAGGGTTTTGGTTGATGTGTGTATAAGGTGTTATTTTAGTACGAACTCTAGGGCTGTTTGTGACACTTATAGGAATAGCCCAATAGATCAATCAGAAAGAATAACTTTGAGGTGGTTTCGTACCCTACAATAATCGCTTAGTTTATTCTCCGCTATTAGTGACTTTGGAGTGACTCTTTGTTGCATGTTGAGGGATTGTTATATGATCTAATTATGTTATCATTGTTGAGAGAACTTGCACTAGTGAAAGTATGAACCCTAGGCCTTGTTTCGAAGCATTGCAATACCGTTTTCTCTCACTTTTGTTACTTGCTACCTTGCTGTTTTTATATTTTCAAATTACAAAAACCTATATCTACTATCCATATTGCACTTGTATCACCATCTCTTCGCCGAACTAGTGCACCTATACAATTTACCATTGTATTGGGTGTGTTGGGGACACAAGAGACTCTTTGTTATTTGGTTGCAGGGTTGTTTGAGAGAGACCATCTTCATCCTACGCCTCCCACGGATTGATAAACCTTAGGTCATCCACTTGAGGGAAATTTGCTACTATGCTGCAAAACTCTGTGCTTGGAGGCCCAACACGAGTCTACAAGAAGAAGGTTGCCGGGGAGGTTAGTGCTTGAAGGAATATCTTTAGATCTTGCAATCGAATCTTTTAGTTTCTTGTTTTATCACTAGTTTAGTTTATAAAATAAAAGTACAAAAAAAATTGAATTGAGGTTGCCTCATATGCTTCATCTTTTTAATATCTTTCGTGAAAATGATGGCAAGGAAAATTGTGCTCAAGTATTAGAGGAAGAAGTCTATAAAATGTTTGGCACTAAATCTTTGAATGATGAGCATGATTGCAATGTTGTTAGTGTGAATTCTTTGAATATCCATGATGCTAATGATATGCAAAGCTACAAGCTTGGGGATGCTAAGTTTGATGAATATGATATTTTTAGTCCCCCATGTTTGGATGAGCAAATTTATTATGACGATAGCATGCCTCCTATTTATGATGATTATGTTGATGAAAGTGGGTTTGGAAGAGTGTCAACTTTAGTTAATGATCCCACTATTTTGGAGGGTGTTGAATCTTATAATATTTATGAAAGTGGATTTGGAGAGGTCATGACTTTATTTAGTGATGAATCCACTATTTCGGAAGAGGTTCTAATTGATTATGAGAACAAAGTTTCTATCTATGATGATTATTGTGATGACATGTATGCTATAAAGAATAATGATAACCATGAAATTTGTCATCATGATTTTAATTTCAATTGGATTATGCCTCACATGATAGTTATTTTGCTGAGTTTGCTCCCACTACTATTCATGAGAATAAATTTGCTTATGTGGAGAGTAATAAAAATTCTATGCTTATGTATCATGAAAAGAATGCTTTATGTGATGGTTATATTGTTGAATTCATTCATGATGCTACTGAAAATTACTATGAGGGAGGAATATATTCTTGTAGGAATTGCAATAATATCAAGTTTCCTCTTTATGTGTTGAAAATCTTGAAGTTATGCTTGTTTTACCTTCCTATGCTAGTTGATTCTTGCTCCCATAAGTTGTTTGGTCAAAAAAAATCCCTGTGCATAGGAAGTGGGTTAGACTTAAATGTGCTAGTCATATTCTTCATGATGCTCTCTTTATGTTTCAATTCTTATCTTCTATGTGAGCATCATTGAAATCATCATGCCTAGCTAAAAAGGCATTAAAGAAAAGCGCTTGTTGGGAGACAACCCAATATTTATACCTACTGTTTTGATGTGTTCACATGATTATGATACTGTAGTAATCATGTTTTATAGCTTCTTTTTCAATAAAGTGCCAAGTAAGACCTTTGGGATGGCTTATGGTAATAGTTGATTTGATCTTGCTGAAAAACAGAAACTTTTGCGCTCATGAAAACAATTCTCATTTTTAACAGAAGAGTGATTTTTAGTTGATTATTTTTGTAGAAGATTAATAGACAAATTTCCTAGGACTTCCTAATTTATCAGGATTTTTAGAGTTACAGAAGTATTCAAAATATCCAGATCATTACAGACTGTCCTGTTTTTGACAGATTCTGTTTTTAACGCATAGTTTGCTTGTTTTAGTGTTTCCATAGCTTATATTAAGTAATATAAATGGTGGAAATGATATAGTAAAGTAGTCATTATGTGGAAACAATTATGAATCTTGTCTTGGCAGTACCAAAGTTAATGATTTGTCTTTATCATACATTTCTTCCTCAACAACTATCGGCCAGATTTGGTAGAACCTAAGTTTTTGCTTCTTCACATGATATGTGATATCCTTGCAATGTCATTTTATTTTGTTTTGCTTGCTGTTTGAATAAAGTACTTAAGATCTGAAGTTTTATTTATGAGAAGAAGTCTTCACGTAGTTACATAATTATTCAACTACTCATTGTGCTTCACTTATATCTTTTGGAGTAGTTTGTCGTTTGCTCTAGTGCTTCACTTATATTTTTTTAGAGCACGACAGTGGTTTTATTTTGAAGAAATTGTTGAACTCTCATGCTTCACTTATATCATTTTGAGAGTCTTTAAGCATGGTAATTTGCTTTGGTTATAAATTTAGTCCTAATATGATAGGCATCCAAGAGGGATATAATAAAAACTTTCATATAAAGTGCATTGAATACTATGAGAAGTTTGATTCCTTATGATTGTTTTGAGATATAAAGATGGTGATATTAGAGTCATGCTAGTGAGTAATTGTGGATTGTAGAAATACTTGTGTTAAAGTTTCTGATTCTCGTAGCATGCACGTATGGTGAACCGTTATGTGATGAAGTCGGAGCATGATTTATTTATTGATTGTCTTCCTTATGAGTGGCGGTCGAGGACGAGCAATGGTCTTTTCCTACCAATATATCCCCCTAGGAGCATGCGCGTAGTACTTTGTTTCGATAACTAATGGATTTTTGCAATAAGTATGTGAGTTATTTATGACTAATGTTGAGTCCATGGATTATACGCACTCTCACCCTTCCACCATTGCTAGCCTCTCTTGTGCTGCGCAACTTTCGCCGGTGCCATACACCCACCTATTACCTTCCTCAAAACAGACACCATACCTACCTATTATGGCATTTCCATAGCCATTCCGAGATATATTGCCATGCAACTTTCCACCGTTCCGTTTATTATGACACGTTCCATCATTGTCATATTGCTTTGCATGATCATGTAGTTGACATTGTATTTGTGGCAAAGCCACCGTTCATAATTCTTTCATACATGTCACTCTTGATTCATTGCACATCCCGGTACACCGCCAGAGGCATTCCTATAGAGTCATATATTTGTTCTAGTATCGAGTTGTAATTCTTGAGTTGTAAGTAAAAAAAAAGTGTGATGATCATCATTATTAGAGCATTGTCCCAGTGAGGAAAGGATGATGGAGACTATGATTCCCCCCACAAGTCGGGATGAGACTCCGGACGAAAAATAAAAATAAAATAAAAAAAGAGGCCAAAAAAGAGAGGGCCCAACAAAAAAACAAAAAAATAGAGAAAAAGAGAGAAGGGGCAATGCTACTATCCTTTTACCACACTTGTGCTTCAAAGTAGCACAATGATCTTCATGATAGAGAGTCTCCTATATTGTCACTTTCATATACTAGTGGGAATCTTTCATTATAGAACTTGGCTTGTATATTCCAACGATGC
The DNA here is from genome assembly GCF_018294505.1 of Triticum aestivum. Lineage (NCBI taxonomy): Eukaryota > Viridiplantae > Streptophyta > Magnoliopsida > Poales > Poaceae > Triticum > Triticum aestivum. The sequence continues at coordinate 112,848,579 of NC_057805.1, read as the reverse complement.
GCTTCCTCAAATTTCCCTAGGTCTTCATGAGCAAGCAAGTTGGATGCACACCCACTTAGTTTTCTTTTTGAGCTTTCATACACTTATAGCTCTAGTGCATCCGTTGCATGGCAATCCATACTCACTCACATTGATATCTATTGATGGACATCTCCATAGCCCGTTGATAGCCTAGTTTGTGTGAGACTATCTCCTTCTTTTTGTGTTCTCCACAACCACCTTCTATTCCACATATAATGCTATGTCCATGGCTCACGCTCATGTATTGTGTGAATTTGAAAAGGTTTGAGAACATCAAAAGTATGAAACAATTGCTTGGCTTTCCATCGGGGTTGTGCATGATTTGAATATTTTGTGTGATGAAGATGGAGCATAGCCAGACTATATGATTTTGTAGGGATAAGCTTTCTTTGGCCATGTTATTTTGAGAAGACATAATTGCTTTGTTAGTATGCTTGAAGTATTATTGTTTGTATGTCAGTATTAAACTTTTGTTTTGAATCATACGGATCTGAATATTCTTGCCACAATAAAGAAAATTACATGGATAAATATGTTAGGTAGCATTCCACATCAAAAATTCTGCTTTTATCATTTACCTACTCGAGGACGAGCAGGAATTAAGCTTGGGGATGCTTGATACATCTCCAACGTATCTATAATTTTTGATTGCTCCATGCTATTATATTATCTATCTTGGATGTTTTATATGCATTTATATGCTATTTTATATGATTTTTGGGACTAACCTATTAACCTAGAGCCCAGTGCCACTTTCTATTTTTTCCTTGTTTTTGAGTTTCGCAAGAAAGGAATATCAAACGGAGTCCAATTGACCTGAAACTTCACAACGATTGTTTTTGGACCAGAAGAAGCCCCCAAAGCAAAATAGTTGGGCCAGAAGAGCCACGAGGCCTCCACAAGGGTGGAGGGCGCGCCCTACCCCCCCGGCGCGCCCTCCGACCTTGTGGGCCCCTCGTGGACTCCCCTGACTTGTTCTTGACGCCAACACCTCTTATATATCCCCAAACCTCCAGAGCAGAACCTAGATCGGGAGTTCCGCCGCCGCAAGCCTCTGTAGCCACGAAAAACCAATCGGGACCATATTCCGGCACCCTGTCGGAGGGGGAAATCATCACCAGTAGCCATCTTCATCATTCCAGCGCTCTCCATGATGAGGATGGAGTAGTTCACCCTCAGGGATGAGGGTATGTACCAGTAGCTGTGTGTTTGATCTCTCTCTCTCTCTCTCTCTCTCTCTCTCTCTCGTGTTCTTGATTTGGCACGATCTTGATGTACCGCGAGCTTTGCTATTATAGTTGGATCTTATGATGTTTCTCCCCCTTTACCTTCTTGTAATGGATTGAGTTTTCCCTTTGAACTTATCTTATCGGATTGAGTCTTTAAGGATTTGGGAACACTTGATGTATGTCTTGCATGTGCTTATCTGTGGTGACAATGGGATATTCACGTGATCTACTTGATGTATGTTTTGGTGATCAACTTGCAGGTTCAGTGACCTTGTGAACTTATGCATAGGGGTTGGCACACGTTTTCGTCTTGACTCTCCGGTAGAAACTTTGGGGCACTCTTTGAATTTCTTTGTGTTGGTTTGAATAGATGAATCTGAGATTGTGCGATGCATATCGTATAATCAAACCCGCGGATACTTGTGGTGACATTGGAGTATGTAGGTGACATTAGGGTTTTGGTTGATGTGTGTCTTAAGGTGTTATTTTAGTACGAACTCTAGGGCTGTTTGTGACACTTATAGGAATAGCCCAATAGATCGATCAGAAAGAATAACTTTGAGGTGGTTTCGTACCCTAAAAAAATCTCTTCGTTTATTCTCCGCTATTAGTCACTTTGGAGTGACTCTTTGTTGCATGTTGACGGATTGTTATATGATCTAATTATGTTATCATTGTTGAGAGAATTTGCACTAGTGAAAATATGAACCCTAGGCCTTGTTTCGAAGCATTTCAATACCATTTTCGCTCACTTTTGTTACTTGCTACCTTGCTGTTTTTATATTTTCACATTACAAAAACCTATATCTACCATCCATATTGCACTTGTATCACCATCTCTTTGCCGAACTAGTGCACCTATACAATTTACCATTGTATTGGGTGTGTTGGGGACACAAGAGACTCTTTGTTATTTGGTTGCAGGGTTGTTTGAGAGAGACCATCTTCATCCTACGCCTCCCACGGATTGATAAACCTTAGGTCATCAATTGAGGGAAATTTGCTATTGTCCTACAAAACTCTGCGCTTGGAGGCCCAACACGAGTCTACAAGAAGAAGGTTGCATAGTAGACATCATTCCCCTAAGTTAAAAACCAGTTATGTTTGGATCTCCGAGCCCCTCGAGCCAGACACCCTCCCTCGGGATGAGACTTCACGTCCTCTGAACTCAGGGTCGGACATAGGGCCCGGAAAACACTTGGATCTTCCCGGACCCAAACTGGTGACCTCGGAGATTTTTCAAGCTCCGGCTTCAATCATGGGCCAGGATTCGTGTTTTAGCCCACCCACCCACCACAATCAATACTCTCCAAGTAATTTAGGCCCTCCAGACATATGTGACCTAATGTATGTATGGCAGCAACCTCTGGAAACGGTCCATCACTTCTGGGCCAGATTCCCCCTTGTTAAAAACAAGATTAAAGATTGCCGCGATGGCGATGCGGTTTTGGTTTTTTATCATAATTATACGGACAAGGGAATTCTGAACGCCCTCAACCGCCGCCGCGTATAAAACTTTACTGAATTATCACACTTAGTACAGAAGTACTGCGCGATGGAAAGCACATGGAAGGCCCAGAAGGCCCGGTTGGAACCCGTTGCCTTTAAGCAGTACACCACACGGGAAAAACGGATACACCCTTACGAGGGATCCGATCATAAGCCCATCGGCAAGAAAAACAAACCCTTTACGGGATATAGAACAGTTCTTGATGAACTCCTCGACACACCCTGTCAGATACATGCGATGCCGAGCACCGAACCAACTCACAGCCTTTGGGCATGTTGGGTACTCCGGCAAGTGGCTAAAAGCGGTGAGGCTATCCTCACCAACGCAACTCCAGAGAAGCATTCTCCAGAGGATGACGATCTTAACGTCTTTACGGTCTTCGAGACCTTTTCTTCAAATAATCGACGCAAAAGGGCGCTCTGCGACCTCGCCGAAATCAACCAAGTAACCGCAATGAGCCCTTCACTGCAAAAAAAGACACATCCGTGACATTTTGGGCCGAATTTTTTTTTCTGTCATACTTATGACACTTCTATGACGATAATTGTGACAAAACCCGGTATCATGATAGATGTGGTGGGCTCCTACTTCTATGACAAAAAATCATGACAGAAAATGGCTTTTCGTCCTGGGCGGGCCGGAGACTCAGCTGCATGACATTCTTTGGGCCGTCCATGACGGAAAAACCGTGGTAGAAGCGAGGGCGAGGAAAATTTTGGGGAGTTCCCGGTTACGGTGGGTGGTCGGGGGCCGAGCGATGCGCATTTCTCTCGTACACGTACGCGCGTGTGTGCGAGGCGTTGGGCTCTAACTGAACCCGAGCGAGGCGTTGGGCTCTAACTGAACCCGAGTGATTGCACTGCAGGCTACGCGTTACTGAACCCGAGCGATCGATCGATGGCTGTTAACTGAACCCGATCGAGCGATTCCTTCGCTACTGCTGCTAACTGAAGCCGATCGATGCTGCCTCTGAATGAACAGTGAGCGTTGCTGGGTGGTTTGGATGAACAGTTCCCGGTGGGGGTGGATGAACAGGACCCCGTGGTGTTGTCTCTGGATGAACAGGACCCCGATCGATCAAGCCGGTTGGGGCTGGATGAACAGGACCTCGTGGAGGGCTGGATGAACAGGACCACCCCGTGGAGGGCTAGATGAATAGTAGACGGTGGAGGGTTGGATGAACAGTAGCCCGTGGAGGGGTGGTTGAACAGGAGCCCGTGGAGAGGGCTGGTTGAACAGTAGCCGGTGGAGTAGCGCGCGGTGGAGGCTGGATGAACAGGAGCCCGTGGATGAACAGTCGCAGGTGGAGGCTAGAGGAGGTCGACGGTGGATGAACAGTAGCCTGTCGAGGCTGGAGGGGGTCGACGGTGGAGATGAACTGTATCCCGTGGAGTCTCGTTTTGCGGTACGCCACACCCCTCCCGATGAACAGGACCTCCGTTTCGACCGTAGCGCTCCAACACAAGTCTGTTTCCTCCGTTTTGCGATACGCCACACCCCTAGCGATCAACAGGACCCCCGTTTCGACCGTAGGAGGTCCGTTTCCTCCGTTTTGCGGTACGCCAGACCCCTCCCAATGAACAGGATCCCGTTTCGACCGTGGCCGGTCGAACACAAGGCCGTTTCCTCCGTTCTGTGGTACGCCAGGCCTCGTTTCCATCGGCTGTTCCGTCCAAGCCGGTTGGCTCCCACGCGTTCCGTTGCCTCCCAATGAACACGACGCATTCCGTTGCCTCCCGATGAACACGACGCATTTCGTTGCCTCCCCATGAACACGACGACGATGCAGTTTCTCCGTTCCGACCCAGCCATGTACACGAGCCCTGGCCGTACGTACGGGCGAGTAGGCGTTCGAGACCCCACCTGTATGTACGTACGTGGCCGTATTTACTTTCTTGCACCCTGGCCGCTGTACGTACGTGTACATGCTACATGCGCGCCTCTACTACGACACGTGTGTGCCTCTACATCGACCAGTATGTACGTACACGTTCGCGACCAGAATGACAACGCTACGTACGCTTCGATCAGGTGGGTCCCGACTGTCAGACACTTCCTTGCGTGCGAAGATGTAGCTGGTGGGTCCCAGCAGTCAGGGGGCGAATCGTTTTTTTTTGCCCGGATGCACTTCCTTGCGTGCGAAGATGTAGCTGGCGGGTCCCAGCAGTCAGGGGGAAACATTTTTTTTGCGAAATACGGTGGCCCGCCCGGTGGGTCCCCACTGCAGGTGGAGGAATAATTATTTTGCGCGTAATAAGGAGGCACTTCCTTGCTACGGCCGTGGACCCAGCTGTCAGCCTCTCCACATACAGTACTCTTCCGATGGAAGTGGGTCGTTGACCACATTGACCACGCCATGCCGAGAGCACCACGACAGTGGACGACGGCGAGGCCTAGGAAGGGGACGACGCGGAGCCGGGGAAGACGCGGTAGTGGATACCCACGCGGAGAGGAGTACGAGGGTTCACTGGTTCGGCTCCGGTGTGAGGCTGCCATCGCCGCAGAATAACAGGGGGTGTGGGTGAGTGGAGGGATGGCCTGGCCAGCGGTGGGAGTAGTAGGGGCGATGAGGCCTTCGCGGCAGCACAGCCGGCCACGGGAGGCAGGAGCAGGCGGTACGACCGGCGCTGCTTTGGGCGGCTGGAGCAAGAAGACCAGAGGTTGAAGAAGCACGACGGCCGTTGGATGGACATCGTACGATCACTGCAACTAGAATCGTTTATATTGACTAAGTTGACAAAGCCCTTGGTACGCGTCAACTTAGTAGGCCCACAGGTCAGCTTCTGAAACGGTGCGCCCCAGATGTCAGGGGGAGGAATCATTTTTTGGGCGAGTGAAGCTAGAATATCCGAGATTGAAGAAGAAGCAAGGCATCCGTTGGATGGACATCCAACGGCCACTGCTGCTAGAACCGTGTGTTGACTATAAGTTGACAAAGCCTTGCATAGGTGTCAACTCTCTTTTTTAGGGGACGCGTCAACTTAGTAAGGCCACAAGTGTGTGGCAGAGGACTTATAGCCCATTTGAGATTTGTAAGAATGTGCAGCCAATTTTTGAATTCTAATGGAATTTACTACAGCCCATTTACAGTTTGTTAAAAGTACAGCCCATTTTAACCAACCGTTCAAAACAGAATTAAATAAAATTTCTCACATTTTGATGGGATCAGAAATATTTTTATCCCGAAATTTCTAGTCAGATTAAATACAATTTCAATATAAATTTATATTACGTAAAAATCCAACGAAACATTGCGCTCGCAACAATTAATGAAATTAAAATTTTCAATATCCAAAAATAATATTTTATAAAGTAATTACGTGTTTGGTGCATTTTTTATAGTTACTGCCCAGTTTTTATAATTACATCCCATTTATTATTTCTTAAAGCCCATTTTCTTGTTAAGCCTAATGCATCCCTCCTAGGAAAGATTTGCAGCACAATGGGGCGGAGAATAACAACTTGACCTTGCCTAGGTATTCCTAAAAAAAGTATAGCTGGGCTAGCCATTTTCAGCTTGAAAAAATTAATATCTGGGTTGGATATCTGGCCTGGGCTAGACGGGCCACAGCCCGCCCAGTTAATAGCTGTAGCGATGTTTTCGTTGTTGTTCAGAGGAGAAAAATTAATATCTGGGCTAAACATCGCTCAAGAAAAACTCTGTAGTGCTCACACCTCAAAAACTCAAATATTGCTCGAGCTGCTTGGTCCCAGCTGTCGGCCGCTTCTTGTGCAATTCTCTCGTTTATTGACTACATAGGTTGATAATGGTGTGGGACCGTGATGTCAGGAAACCAGGAGGAAGCAAAAAAAATATAGTTTTATATACTAATAAGGAGGCACTTGCGTAAGTGCGGCTATGGCCCTGGTGGGTCCCCACTGTCATCCTCTCCAAGTAAAGTCATCTCCTCATCCTCATGTCCGTTGACCATGTTGACAACGCGAGACGGCGGCGCCACGGTGAGCGCAACAACTCGAAGGACGACGGAGAGGGCCTCGCGGGCCCTACAGATGGTCTGATAGAGTGCCTGCTGCTCATTCGGGAAGCCAGGATCATAGGGCCACATGTCCGCGACGGCATTGTCGTTCGCTTGTTCACCGGTGCTCGTTGAGGAGACGGAGGTTGCAGCACAGGTCCTCCTGTGCTGGTAGCTCTTCCGCCATTAGGGCGTCAAAGTGCGGCCGCACCTGCTCTATGGTGAACACGGCATGAACCAGCTTGGACAGTGGCACCGGCTCCTGGTCGGAAGCTATGTCCATCGTCTAATTGTTGTTGCTCAGCTCGGCGAGGTAGCTGGCGAGCCAGCATGTCCGGCTGCTGGACCGACCCGCTGCCAAGCACGAGTCTGACTGCCCTGGCCCACCCAGACCGCCTCCCTTGCCCGCGCGCGCTTTCTGCCCAAAACGGTCAGCGTTGCCCGCCCCGCTTCCCGGTGCATGCGATTGCTCCGACTTCAAACGACACAAGTGTCGTCTGTCCGTCCTTCTGCCGCCCACATTAATGATATGCGGTTGCCAAGGCGGCTACTCTGGTGCCACACGTCCGTCCCTCCGCCGCCCACCATTGCTATATAAACTACTGCGCCAGCCATAGCCGCAGTTATCCACATCCGTTCCTATTCTCCTTTCCACACCACTACCTCCCACCATGGCTTCCTCGCGCTCCAGCGCTCTTCCCTAGGGCGCACGACGGACCACAAGGAGATGGCAGCCATTGCTGATGACTGGCTGGCCGGCAGGCAGCCGGAGGACGACGACATCCCCATGGAGAACATGGTAGTCGACGATCCGGCGCCAACCCCCTCCTCCGCGCCATCCTCGCCGGTGCATTGCACCATGACCATCGGCGAGGCCCGTGCCCAATATATGGACACGGTGAGGCAGAAGCGTGAGGAGCAGTTCCGGGAGGCGCAGGCCGACGCTGCCTACAACCACCATCTCCTCTAGGAGCACCTGTAGGCGGAGGAGCAGATCGCCGCGGAGCGGGCGGAGCAGGAGGCGCTGCTCGACTCGTACCGCTCCGCCCGCGAGGGACACCTCGAGCGCTGGCGGTACTGGATGCAGGTGGCGGAGGCTGCGGCCGCCTACAAAGAGGGCGATGAAGCGGGCGAGGCGCTATTTGGCGAGACCGAGGATGAGGCAGAGGACAATGCCGGCTCCGACGAGTCCCCGCTCCGCTGGCGTCGACGAGGCCCTGCTCCGCCGAGGCCCCGCGGTGCCAACAATGAGGCAGAGGACACCGCCGGCTCCGCCGAGGCCCCACCCTGCCGGCAACGAGGGGGAGGATTTCACCCGCTCCGTCGAGGCGCCGCCCGCCGGCAACGAGACAGAGGACATCGCCGGCTCCGCCGAGGCCCCGCCCCGCTGCCAATGACACCGCGCCACACAGAAAAGGAGGAAGAGTAGAACACGGTAGGTCGCCGCCGCTCGGGTCCAAGTAAGGCCACCGCTGCTACCCTCCGGTTGCTGGCACTGAGCTGTACATCATGGAGCAATTCTATGATTACAGGATGATTGAAGAGCGCTCCGTGGTTGAGCAAGCTCATGAGATATAGTCATTTGCTAGAGAACTTGAGCACTTCAGTTGTATGCTACCGGACAAGTTTGTTGCCGGAGGTATCATCACTATGCTTCCTCCTTCGTGGATCTCATTGGCACTCTTGATGTGGAAGAAAAGACGAGAGCAAAGGACACACGTGCTCGAGGAATTGAGGGAGGATCTAGTGCAAATCTGGTACAGAAGAAGAACTTCCAACCCCACAAGTTCAAGAACAAGGGCAAGTTTGATGGTAAAGCAAAGTTTGATGGGAAGAACAAGGCTGTGCAACACACGAACTTCAAGAAGAAGAATGACAAGAAGAAAGGTGTTTGTCATGTGGGGATCCTGATCATTGGGCTCCTAGTTGCCCTAATCGCTATGACAAGCTAGGCGGGTTGACCACTGACGGCCGGTTAGCTTCTTGGCGGCGACGTGGAGTCGGAGAGCTATGTTAGAGAAGGACGCTGCTTCTGCTTAACTGCTGGTGCAGTTGGCTGACTGACATGTTGGCCCAACAGGCATCTAGGCCACATGTCAGTTACGCAACTGCACGTGCAGTTATCACTGAAGCTTCTGTTCGGCTCAGCCGAACACAGGTGGGTAGCTTCGATTAATTAATTATACCTCCAGCACACCCCTTTTTAGTTGAAGAATGTATGAAATGTAATGAAATCCGGCATGTTTATATGAAATCCGACCGTGTATGAATGAATTTATTTCGATTAGTTCGAATTCTTGTATCACTGGCATTGGATGAACATGCAAAACAATACGTACTAGCATTATTCCCAGGGTGATCACCTTGTTTGCAGCAGTTTCACATGTACTCCCTCCGGTCCTTTCTAGTCTGGATACAAGTTTTGTCTGCAGTCAAAGTATCTCTACTTTGACCAATCTTACAGAAAAAAGTATGCACTTTCACAATGTGCGAAGTAAAAAGGAACAGAAGGAGTACAAAGAGTTTGAGCAGCTTTTTAGCGTTCCTGTACATTGCAATCAAACACATAGGCCCGTCAATTCATAGAGAACATTCAAAACAATCGATGATTATGCATCTCAGCGGTTCACATGTCAGAGCCAATATTTACTTCACAACTAAAGAATAAAGAAAAAATGGATCAACGCTGCTGACAGCAAAGGGCGTCCCATTCGAAAATATCAAACGCATGTCTTCTTGCTAAAATCAATGAGCAAAATTTGACAAGGTTTTCCCATTCCAAAATATCAAATGCCTACGATTGTGGAATGGGCAGGGTTTGCCATCAGTTCGGACATTGACATGGCACCTCGTGCTAAATAAACCAGATGTTCTTTTTGTGCAGTTCCACCAAAATCAACCAAATTCGCGCGTAGCTTGTATGATTTCGCCCTTATATGTTGCAACGCCTTGAACTTATCGGCACCTCCTTTCTTGTGGTGGAAATAAATGATTCGATGTATTCATGAACATTTTGTGCAGTTCCCATTGAAATCAAGCTGAGCACCCCTGTTTTCACAAATACAAAAAAGTGATTAGTATAAAGCAAACTGTACTATGAATTAACAGTTTAAACAGGCACCTACATGGTCCATGTAGAGCACACTTTTAGAAAAAATGGAACTCACCGGAAAGAATCCTAGAACAACATTGTACTCGCGCATCACAACAAGAAAATGGAGATTTGTCAGTCCTTCTGAGCTGAAGTTAGTTTGGTCTTGTGGGGGTTAATGTAACCATCCTTCAACTGCTCCTTCTGATGAGAAGATAGACAGGGCTTCTTCATCCTGGCATAATCAGAAATAGTCACTTCACGTACTCCATATTCTTCTTCAGAGGAGGATGATCCTGTTGTGCAAAGACAAGAGGATAAATAAATGCTAGCATCCCTGTTTGCTCGAAAAAAAGGAAATGAAATATTTAAAACAACACAGATGAAGCACTTCTCAAGGATAATACCACTTTTTGATGATAGTATCTAAACAGTAGCACAACACCAGTAGAGATGACAAAGCTCAATCATATGGATGAAATCAGTGGGCGAGTACCAACCTTTGTCAGGAGGCTTATTGTGTAGAGCATACAGATGAACCACTTCTCCGGAACCATCTGTTGCTATATACTGTGGTGGCCATGCTTACTATATACTCCCCGATTAGATTAATGTTTCCACCATCTTCTTGTGCAGTTCCACTAAAATATATGGTATCTTCAAAGAAGATCCCTGTTTGCACAAGTAGAGATAATTACGTATTAATTAAGAGTGGCATCAAATCAGTGGCAAAACAATTGCTCGTTCCAGCCATAGCAATAAATTAAGATGCAAAACTATATCATTACTTGTGTCATCACAGTTCCAGTGCTTCATTACAGCACCAGGAGTTGATTTTTGTTTTTCTTATGCTTGTTCTTCCCCTTCATGACTTGGTTCAATAACAGACAAGCTTCGCCTTCAATGTAAGATTTGGCATGTCAATTAGGTTGCACAAGTATAGCACTAAACAATGACATTAATTTTCTGATGAAAGTGGCAAAATACAGGCCAACAGTTGTGAAATATCCTTATCTTACCTCAATGGGATATTGCGGTGCACATACAGATTGGAAGTCTTGTCTCCATTTGTGCAGTTCACTAAAATGAAGCAACATTACCGTACAAGTAGCACAACATATGAAAGCACACTACAAAATCATGTGAAAGAAGGCTAGTACTAACCTCTCATGACGCAAAATTCAAGCAACTCACAAGAAGAAGATCTGAACCAAATTTGCCAAGACGGATAGGAAGTAAGATCTCCTCTTGTGCACCACTAAGATCAAGCAATCAAGCAACATTGTCGGTGTGACATTTTGGTTGAACTGCACAAAACACTCTTAAAACAAAAGTGTTTTGTGCAGTGCAACAAAAGGTCACAATGGCAACGAGGTGAAGTAGATAACCCTGTTTACACAGAGGTGCAAAAGAAACAACTAGTGGTCAATAACGGTGGATGACACAGAAGCCAACAAAAAGAAGCATCTACCTTATCTAAATGCGAAAGAAAGCAAGACAGTAGCATTTCTCAAACGGTGGCATTGATTAATATTAACAGAGAGATTATATTAACAATAAAATTCGTTAAACATGTAATTTGCTTTTAACTGTGGCATTGCATCAATTTTCCAGCGGCATTATATTAGAGGGTGTTTGTTTACAGGGACATTTTGGTGGAGGGACTAAAAAAACTCCGTGTCAGTCCCATCTAAACCAAACAGGAGGGACTTTTAGGGACTAAAAGTGGGCATTTGGGACTAAAGAAAGAAGACCCCGAGGGAGAGTCTTTTTGGGACTTTTACCAACAGTTGCCCCTGCCACGCATCGCACCTTGTCTCTATTAGTTCATTACTAGGGGTAACATGGTCTTTTAGTATGTCATTTAATAACCTCTAGTCCATGTTTAGTCCCTGGAACCAAGCAGGTGGGGAATAGGGAGTTTTTAACCAAACAGGGCCTTAGATTAACAATAGCTAAAGAGTTGCATGGGACAGTGGACGCACCAGCACCATGTGCATCTACCGATGTACTGGGGTGATGCACGGTCTGTTGCAACAAAGAACAAACAACCAAGGAGCATATTTGTGTTGGTCCTAGTTTTGTTATCTTTAGACACCTTTCCCTATGTGAGCGTAGCAAATCTAGTCATGCTCAAACTCTACAGCCTTGTCGCCTAAAACAAAAGATCAGTTCGTTACAGATGTGTGTACTGCGTTTGTCATTGTTTTCCCTTTTCGACCAACGTAGGTGCTGGATATGAAGGAAATATGCCCTAGAGGCAATAATAAAGTATTATATATTTCCTTATATCATGATAAATGCTTATTATTCATGCTAGAATTGTATTAACCGGAAACATAATACATGTGTGAATACATAGACAAACAGAGTGTCACTAGTATGCCTCTACTTGACTAGCTCGTTAATCAAAGATGGTTATGTTTCCTAGCCATAGACATGAGTTGTCATTTGATTAACGGGATCACCTCATTAGGAGAATGACGTGATTGACATGACCCATTACGTTAGCTTAGCACCCGATCGTTTAGTATGTTGCTATTGCTTTCTTCATGACTTATACATGTTCCTATGACTATGAGATTATGCAACTCCCGTTTACCAGAGGAACACTTTGTGTGCTACCAAACGTCACAACGTAACTGGGTGATTATAAAGGTGCTCTACAGGTGTCTCCAAAGGTACTTGTTGGGTTGGCGTATTTCGAGATTGGGATTTGTCACTCCGATTGTCGGAGAGGTATCTCTGGGCCCACTCGGTAATGCACATCACTATAAGCCTTGCAAGCATTGTGACTAATGAGTTAGTTGCGGGATGATGTATTACGGAACGAGTAAAGAGACTTGCCGGTAACGAGATTGAACTAGGTATCGAGATACCGACGATCGAATCTCGGGCAAATAACATACCGATGACAAAGGGAACAACGTATGTTGTTATGCGGTCTGACCGATAAAGATCTTCGTAGAATATGTGGGAGCCAATATGGGCATCCAGGTCCCGCTATTGGTTATTGACCGGAGAGGTGTCTCGGTCATGTCTACATAGTTCTCGAAC